>NC_067149.1:65395376-65520376 GCF_903995435.1 Acomys russatus | reverse complement strand
TGCAAGGTCAAATTTGAGGAACGATACAAGACAGGGAAGAACAAATGGTTTTTCCAGAAGCTTCGATTTTAGGTATATTTTTGTTTCCATCATTTAAAAAAAAAAAAAAGATATACAGTTCCTCTCTCTGTTAGGGTTTTGCACTGCAATTGAGGGTCACAGAATGCATGTCTTAATTCTCTCTAGCACTTTCCAATAGGTTAGTAGCTTTTCATAAGATTAGGATTTTTACAGCTTTATCCCTGTGAAGTTTGAACTTTAAAATTTGAGTTGAAGATTTAACTTCAGATCTTTTAGCATGAAAATAAGCCATAAATGCAGTAGAGCACTATTATAGATTATTAGTTTCTTGTATGATTCAACTTATCCAAATAGCTAAAGTTCGACAACATGAGCAGAAAAAAGAAGCTAGGAAAATACTACTGTGAACCTGAGTAGACCTTAAAAACTTACAAATCTTATTTATCAAATGAGCTGTTAACCTAAGTTTTCTAACAGCAAAAGCATAAGTAGTTAGGCATACATCTTGAATTAGCTTTTGCTAGTCTAAGTAGACCTTTATGACCTTAAAATTTCATCATCATCTACAGTATATTCTTAGCCAGAGTTGAATCATATATAATGTTTTAGTAAATGTAACCTTAAATTTTCTATCATCATACAAAAATCCATAGTCATTTAAATACTTTGCAGGCCTGTTGCTGCTTCCTTAGTCTAAAAAGAGATACAATGATAAACAGAGAGCTCATTAGGACTAAGAAGTTTTACAGTTGTTGTTCCATGCCACGTGGTTGTCTGAAGATGGTGACGTCACAGGGCATGTATCCTTTAACCTTAGAAAAGATGGCTGCCAGCCACATGGCTGCTTGCATCCTGATAAGGTCATTAGCCAAGATGGAGGAGAACCACGCGGTTGCTATTTTAAAACATGTTTTCCTAGGATATTGAGTTTAGTTTTTTTTTTTTTAATGAAAGTTGAATCCAAGTTACATACACACATAGAGTTGAACCCAAGTTACACGTGCGCACGCGCACACACACACACACACACACACATGCACACACATGCACACATACACACACAAGAGTTGAGCCTGTTACATACACAGACATATAGTGTTGAATCCAAGTTACATACATACACATATATATCCTAAACAAGAGTTGAGTCATATATAATACACTGCAGAAAATTAAAATTACCTGTGTATAGATTTTTAATTATAAGCCTTTAGTTATAAGTTTAAAGCCAAGTTTTGTTAGAGACTTTATAGACTTTAAACCATACTTAGTGGATTTACAAATCTTTTTTTGTTTTGTTTTGTTTTGTTGTTTTTCAAGTCGAGTCAGAGTCTCTCTGTGTTAGCCTTGGCTGTCCTGGACTCACTTTGTAGACCAGGCTGGCCTCAAACTTACAGCGATCCGCCTGCCTCTGCCTCCCGAGTGCAGGGATTAAAGGCATGCGCCACTATGCCGGGCGGATTTACAAATCTTGAGATAGAGTTTACAGCATAATTTTAAGAGATTTTTTTTTTTTTTTTTTTTAAGAGCAGAGTGCAGGGAATTTCTATAAGCTCTATAAGAAATGCTGAGGGAGTGGAAGCTGTGGGACTTAACAGACAACTCCTGGGGGAGGCGAGGAAACCTGAAATCTGCTGGTCTAGGATGGCACAAAGAGAGAGAGAGCAGGTAGCTGGAGAAAGCAGAGAGGCACCCATGGATGTAGCAGGCTGCAGGAGCCAGAGAAACGCATAGGTGCCACATGGAGGGCAGAGCAGGCCAGAACCCATAGAGAAAAGAGAAAAATGGCTAGAAACCAGGCAAAGGGAAGCCGCAGCTGAAGAGTCGATCAGCCTCTGGAACTGGAATCAAATTTTGTGGTTGGCAGAAGCCAGCAGGAACAAATGGTCCTCACACACCTTAGGAGAGTCAGATGAGCATCTTGGTTAGGAGAACAACCAGGAGCAGCAGCCTTCTTCCTCAGAGTGATTGGTGGGCTGGAAGGTACATCTGTTGTGGGTATATTGGAGTGCCCAGTGCAGCTCAGATCCCCGAAGGGGAGCAAAGGACCTGGGATGTCCTACCAAGTCACTCAGCACCAACGTTAGGGCCTTTTTTGTGGTTATCAGAGAACCAAGCAATGAGGCAAAGATCACACCACAGAACAGATCTCATACAAGAGGGGTGTGCGTGTATGTGTGTGGTGTGTATGTGCCTCTGAGTGAGGATAGAAAGAAGGGAGTAGGCTGTGAAGGTATGGGCTTTACAAAGGCCATATATGCAACCCATGGCAACAGTGGAAATGTGTTGCTATTGGCAAGTGGTAATGACGTGGCCATTGGCACTGAGTCACTGTGTTATGCCCAAATTGTGAGAGACACCCCTCATGATCCCCCGCAAGAGACCACCCAAGAGCCGAGCCCAAATGCAATCACAAGAAAGTCTTTATTGCAAGCTTGAGCTTGGGCCACACCTCCTATGCACTGACAGAGCAGATGCAAGGAATTGACCCCAAGTCTCAATTGAGAGGGCTTTTTTTTTTTTTAAATATAGGTTTTAGACAAAGAAATGGGTTTTACAGTATATAATTGGACAGAAAAACTGCAAGCAAGGAGTTACAGCCTTTGGACTTTCGTGGTTGGGTAATAGGTATGTGTCGGCGCCGCACCGTCCAGCGGAAATAAGACACCGACAACCAGACTTCTTCTCTAGATCTTTACTCAGGATTTTGCTAAGCAGGAATGGCCCCGAAGAAGGGAAGGACAGAGCTTAAGTAACAACCAAGTACCAATCAGCTTTTGCCAGGTGCTAACTCCTCATAGGTCAAAGTCAGAGCAAGGCCGCTCGTCACAAGATCGTCCGTTACCCCTGCACAGCCCTTCACCATATGAGGACTTGTTTATCCTGGAGAGCACTCGCCAGCGAGAAGGCAGAAGGCGGAAACCGGCGCCATGTCAGGGCACGGCACTTCGCAGCTCTCCACAGGTATGGGGCAAGTTGACCTATAGAAAAGACTGGTTGCCAGACCTCAAACAGCTAAGAATGGATCTGCGGAGGGAGGGTGTTTAGGAACTTTGGCCCGTTGCTATGTGCCAGACCATCCGCTGGTCAGCCTGACCAGCAGAGAGCATATCTGGACTCTGGGTGCTTTCTCAGGGTGAGCTGAATGCGTTGCTAGGGGTGTTCTGTTTAGACTACTTTATGGTTTTCCTGGAATCTGGGCTCAGCCCTTGGCCAGGCTTAACACAAAATGGAGTTTCTTTTTCAAAATGGAGTTTGTCTGGTCCTTACCACTGAAGTCCAGCGTCGGGAGCACCTGGTTCTAGCACGCGGGAGGTTCTTGGTTTACCAACACACTCGTAAGTTGTTTCCTCAGATATTTGTCGCAGCCATAGCAAGTCAACCAACACAGAGACATGAACGAACGAGAGTCAGGCACAGTACGGAGGAGTCTGTGAGATGATGGAAAGACACATACACTCACATACACACCCACTCACACACACACATACACACCCACTCACACACACACATACACACCCACTCACACACACACATACACACCCACTCACACACACACATAATTTTTTAAGACAAAAAATGGCTTAGGTTTGTTTTGTTTTGTTTTTCTGAAGTAGACAGATGATGAGCTCATTAAACGAGGTATTAAGGATGGAGAGGTGGCACTGAGGGAGTACAGTAATGGTGGAAATTCTGCTAGGAGTGTTGTTTTGTTTTGTTTTGTTTTTTGATGTTTTGATGGTTTTTGTTTGGTTGGGTTTTGTTTTGTTTTTTGTTTTTTCAAGACAGGGTTTGTCTGTGTAGTCTTGGCTGTCCCGGACACACTTTTTAGACCAGGCTGGCCTCGAACTCACAGAGATCCACCTGCCTCTGCCTCCCGAGTGCAGGTATTAAAGGTGTGAGCCACCACTCCCAGCTCCAAGTGTTTGTTTTGAATACGCAGACACCTCACCTTTCTGTCTGGCTTAGAATGAATGAAACCACAGTCGTACAGTTGGGGAGAGGGCCATGCATGTGCCACAGTGGAGGTCAAAGGACAATTTTGCAGAGTCAGTCAGTTCTCTCCTTTCCACCTTCTTTGGGGTCTGCTGATCAGACTCAGACCCCCGCCTTGTACAACAGGCACCCTTACCTGCTGAGCGTTCTCGCAGGCCCTCTGAACTGTGCCCACTTCGCTTGACTCTCACTTGTCAATAAATAAATTGGATTGGTGGCAGTCTAGAGGGCCTAGCAGGGCTCTGACCTCTCAGGGCAGAAAGAGAACGCCCTGCTTCCGAAGAGATAGCTAACTCACTTTTCTCTGCTTTTTAGTTCCTCCCTTACCCTCAAAGAGCTGCCTGCCTCCTGCCCACACTGGCGAGGGTGGATCCTTTGCTCAGTCTTCTGATTCTCATGCTAAGCATTCCCAGAAGCACTTTTGCAAAAAACAGCCCCAAATCATCCTGTGTTTGCTATCTGGGTTCCCCTTAGCCCAGACGAATTGGTACATACAATTAACCATCGCAGCAATGGCCAAAGCTCTGGCGTTACAGGAGCAGCAGCCCCCAGCTCCGAAGCCATGGGTAGTAAATAAAGGAAGGGACCACTTGTAGGCAAATGTGTAGGTGTCCCAGGCAGCAGGAAACTGAGGGCGTGCCAATCTGATGGCTTCTATTTTCACTTTGAAGTAGGAGGGATGCTTCTGGGGAGATGGGGAGGAGGTGGGGTGTGTAGAGGCTCAGAGAGTGAAAAAGTGAGAGGCTGAAAGAGAAAGGGGTCGGGGACCGACTAGAAACTAGAGGTTTCCAGGTCATGTTGACTTCCCAGATGGTGAGACTCACAAACTAACCTGCAGTTCAAACAAGAAAGCTTGGAGGAGACGCTTCCGCAATCTAAACAGGCCCAGGAAGAAAGGGCATGGCCTTTAGCCCACATTCCTATGGTCTGGTTTTTCTGAGATGGTTCCAGAAACAAATTATTGGTCATAAAATGACTTAAAATATGCTGCCCCGAGGATGGGAGAGCGTCATCATGATGCGTTTGCTACCTCTGTTCCGCATGGAGAGGTCAGACGGCCACACTCAAGCTTCTGGAAAACTCTGACCTACTTGAAGCACTCAACCTTGCTCTCCTATAAACCTTCTACATTCCCAAAGGCAGGAGGGAAGCAGAGACGATGGTTTCCTTCCCAGGTTGCCCGCCTACTGTCTCTTCCCAACACTCACCTCTCCACTGTTGGTTTTTCTGTGACCCCATTTTAGTGACACCAGTAAAGAATAAGCACGCATTCTTATTTAGACCTTCCTGTTAGCATACTGCCCCAGTCTGCCTAGCAACCTGTGATGTCATTACCTACCTGACACTAGTCGTGTCCCTGCCCAGGAATGTATGTATGTGTGTGTGTGTGTGTGTGTGTGTGTGTGTGTGTGTGTGTGTGTGTGTGTGTATAAAACCATCTCGTCTCTCTATATCACTCTCTCTCTCTTTAAAAAAAAAATCTATTTATTATATATACAATGTTCTGCCTGCATGTACGCCTGCACGCCAGAACAGGATACCAGGTCTCATTCTAGATGGTTGTGAGCCACCATGTGGTTGCTGGGAATATGAACTCAGGACCTCTGGAAGAGCTGCCAGTGCTCTTAACCTCTGAGCCATCTCTCCACCCCACCCCCACCCCACCCCTGCCCCCACCCCTACCCCCACCCCACCCCTGCCCCCACCCCACCCCCGCTTCTCACTTGTTCGTTTCTCTCCTCTTGCTGTCTTTCTCTCTTCCTCTGTTTCTCTCTCTCTCTCTCTCTCTCTCTCTCTCTCTCTCTCTCTCTCTCTCTCTCTCTCAGGTACCACTTCTCATATAGTAAAGTCCTCTATATCATATCTGTTGCCTGGCATCTTATTTTTCATATTTAAAACTGGTGGTCCCCATACATGGAAAGCAATCCCACAGTCTTTACCGTAAGAACTTTCTCCACCTGCACACAACAGATTTGCTTTCTCTAAACTCTATTCTCAAGCCACTAACAAGCCTTACTCCCTTCTCCCCTCTCCCGCTGCTTGGCTGCTGCTTGGTTCCTCCACCACACACAGCACGGCCAGCCATGATTCCATCATTACCCTGGCAGGGATGACCACACTGCGGACCACCAGCCGTGCCGTCAGACTGAGATTCTCTGACGAGGCTTCTTGGAAGCTACAGAAAACCCACCTCTCAGGTCAAATGGAACCAATCCTGTCAGTCAACAGCCTGAAGTTCCCCACGTTTCACCTGTCTCACAGGGTGAGATTCCTCCCCGTTTCCCTGGGGGCTTGCACCCAACACCAGCTGATTGCTGAGTCTTTCCTGTTGGCTGATGTAAACGCTCCCTGACCTTCTTGGCAGCCCACACCCAAACCCTTCATCTAGGACCTTCCTTGGGTGAGATCTCCCTCTACCAGCATGGTTCTGCCTCCCTCCCCTCTGGTTCGTGTTTGAAACCCTAGCAGTAGGTAACTGTGTCTTCTCTCAGGCCATGGCCTTGGTCTCTGACCAGCAGCGGACCAGCTGCTGAAATAGATTGTATCTACCTCGTCGAGTTAAACCTTGCTCAGGGGATGCCCTGACAGGCCAATGACTTCTCCTCTCCTCATGGGAGCAGTCCATTTACCGTCCCTTCAGGCTTCCTTCTAGGGATGCTTCCCGGAGAATTTCAAGTCCCTGCGCCCACATTAAGGGCTGCTAAGCTTACATACCTCTGCATCCAAACTTGGACAGATCCAAAATGAGACCTTTTAATTACTGCCAGAAGTCAGGTAAAATGGGAGGGAGCTCCTTATTTTCAAGCCTTGTCTCTCTGCACCCTCTCCCAAAAGTTTCAAATGTACACCTAAAGGGAATTTTGTCCTTAACCTATTAACTTTGTCTTCTGCCCACATATATGTGTTCCAGGGTCCTGTGGGTTTCCTACATCCAGAACAGAGCCAAAGTAGCTCCACACAGGTGCTCGCTCTAGGCCAACCTCACAGATCATCTCAGCTGGACTGCATTGCCCCTCCTGGCCACAGGCGTTCTCAGTTCCTGGACAGCAAATATGACAGCAAATACAAAACCCTGGCCAAGATTTCAACCTTTTAAGTCCCTGTTGCTGCCCCACTGTCAGCAGGAAGAAGTCAAAGACATTGATTTTGTCATCCTTTATGCATTTATAAGAGGCTGAGGTGGTGTGTTCCAGACCCAGGACAAATGGCTCCAGATTCTCCCAGCACTCCTGGGTCCCAATCTGCTGCAGGACATGGCTGACATACCTGCCTTCTGCCCTGAACTTTCCAGGGCAGAGTTTTTCCTTTCCCTTCACCTGAACATTTTGTTGCTTTTGCTTCTCTCTCTCTCTCTCCCTCTCTCTCTCTCTCTCTCTCTCTCTCATATCCCTACTCATATAATAAATGTCTCCATGTCATAGCTGTTGCCTAGGCATCTTATTTTTCATTTTTTAAAAATTTTATTATGTATACAATGTTCTGCCCCCATGTGTGCCTGCAGGCCAGAAGAGGGCACCAGATCTCATTATAGATGGTTATGAGCCACTGTGTGGTTGCTGGGAATTGAACTCAGGACCTCTGGAAGGGCAGTCAGTGCTTTTAACCTCTGAGCCATCTCTCCAGCCCCTTATTTTTCATTTTTAAGACTTTGTTAAAAAAAAAAAAAGATTTTGTATATGTTATTTCATCCTATGTGTTATAGTCATACAGATATCATTATTTCTTCCCTTTTGCCTCTGATGTGTGAGTCTATATGTCTGTGTGTGTGTACGTGCATATATGTATGTGCGTGTACACATGCATGTATGTGTGTGTGTGTGTGTTGCTCAGATTGAGAACACTGACTAACTAAATGATCAGGAAAGAGGCTGGCTGGAGATAAAATCCAGGCCTTGCATATAGCGCTAGGCAAATGTTTTCCACTGAATCCTATCTCCGATCCCCAATACCCTATATTATTTCAGAGGCACAATACCGAGTGAAAAACATTCCACAATCCCCTTCCTTAGTATCTTGTAGAATCTTTGCATTTCTACTGCGAGACAACTCCAATTTCCTCTTTTGGCTACTTCCTATGTGAGGTTAAGTAGCCTCCTGCCCCAGATGTCAATATCTCAATTTTGGTTCCCAGGGACCTACATAGAAAAGGGCAGTTCACAGGGATTGGTTTAGGAACTGGTTTTGTTATGTGATAAAGCTTCATAGTGACCTAGAATATACTACATAGTCCAGGGTGGTGCTGAAGTCATGATGATCCTCCTGTCTCAGCCTTCCCAGTATTGGGATTAGAGGTGTTAGCTCTCTGCCAGGAGGTTAGGAATAAGGGGAAGGTGAGATTCTCTTGAATTATCTGGTCAGGCCCAACAGAATGATAAAGAACCTTACTGGAGTAGAAGAAGAGCCCAGGCTCACCTCACACGCACAGGACCTTCCTTGCTTGACCTTCCCAGCAAACTTTGCAGCCCATTTAGCCTTTTGTCATGGTAACACAGTATCCTCTACATAATTCATGTTCCAGAAGCATGCAGTTGAGGTACAAGGAAAACATGCAAAAAGTTCAGCATTCTCTTCAGCTTCATGTGGCAGGCAGGGTGTACTTGGATGCACCTGCGCAGTCACGAGCAAATTTTTCAGCTGTTTTTCTCGTGTTCGATCAACCACAGGAGATATGGAGAGTTTTACAGTACATCTATGTCAGGCTTTACTTATAGATATAGAAATCTAAATTCAATGTAGGTTTCATTTTTCACAACATATTTTCCTTTTTTCCCCCAAGTGTTTGAAAATATAAAAACTGCTGGGCATGGCAGTATACAACTTTAATCTCAGGAGGCAGAGGCAGGAGGATCTCTGTGAGTTTGAGGCCAGCCTGGTCTACAAAGTGAGTTCCAGGACAGCCAAGGTTATAATAGAGAAACCCTGTCTCAAACAAACAAATGACAACAACAACAACAAAAGAAAATATGAAAACAATAATATCTGTGTATTATATAAAAGTAGGTAGAGGATAAATATGGCTAGTGTGGCTTATAGTTTGGGTTATGTGGTAGATTAGAAAAAAAAAAAGGTGCTCAGATCTCTAAGCAAAACTTAGTTTCTATTGCAGGTGTTTTTGTTGATAAAGTGCCATTGTGTTTGTGTGGTCACCATAGAGCTAGGGATCTGCCAGACAACAGAAGAGCCAGTGAAATGGTTCGACAAGCAAAGGCTTGCTGTTTAACCTGAAAATCTGAGTTCTATCCCTGGAACACATGTGGGGGAGAGAGAACCTAGTCCTACAAGTGGTCCTCTGACCACATGCACACACACAAGCATGCACACACACATGGGCACACACACAGAGACACAGGCACACACATAAACATGCACACACACGGACACACACACAGAGACACACACATGCACACACACACACAGAGGCACAGGCACACACACAAGCATGCACACACACATGGGCACACACACAGAAACACAGGCACACACATAAGCATGTACACACACATGGACACACACACAGAGACACACATGCACACACACACAGAAGCACAGGCACACACACAATCATGCGCATACACAGACATACACAGAGGCACAGGCACACACACAAGCATGCACACACACATGGGCACACACACAGAAACACAGGCAAGTACATGCACAGGCATACACACACAAATAAAGTGACAATAGGGGACAAACATGGAAAGGAAGCAATGGCAAAGCTGGGACAGGAGTGGTGTGTCCTTGTGCTATAATACAGGTAAGACGGAAGGGAGGGAAGGAGGGAGGGAGGGACTGGTAAACTTCCTGAAGAGAGGCCAAGGGTCACAGAGCCCTACTGAGGTCAGAGCACTGTCGTACTAGGAGTGACTTCAGGAAGGCCGGAAGGTGAAAGCCCTGGCTCGGTGTGTATGAACTTCAGACATCGGTAAAAAGTTCGCGGTATGAGCAGATGTGGTGAGTGGTTTACGTGCAGGTCGAAGTTTTTGCCAAGAGAGAAGGAATGACCAAGGTGTCAGCGACGAAGAGATGAGAGTAGAGGTTCATACATGATCCAGAATAGAACAAGGAGATGGAAGTGTAGTGGTCCAGGGCGCAGGAAAGATCCAGCAGTGTGTCCCACAGGTGGGGGGCATTTGTTAGCTTGTGTTGCTTCCTGCTGTACTTTTCTCCCTCCTGTGTGCACATGTCTGAGGAGAAGATACGGAAGGGAGGGAGGGTTTACTTGGCATGTGGTCCATCCAACAGAGGAAGGCACTGCAGCAGCAGGAGGGCAGGCAAGGCTGGCTGCCACGTGTCACGGACCATTTTAGTTAGGTATCGGTCTTCAGGTCGGGAGTTTTTGAAGTGTCAGTGGACAAAGATAGGCGAGTGCACACAGCAGAACACAAACATAAAGGTGTTATTTGATTCTGAGTGTATTTTAGAGACTAGTAAGCCAGACTTATATATACATTTTAAAACGGGGGCATTCACACGTGGTTACATTATTTTTTTATACAAATCAAAATACAGGATGCAGTGTAATTATGTTGTCATCAGTTTTGAACAATCATTCATAAGTCATCAGACTGGTATCAGTGCATTTGCTCTCTTTATCAAAGGTCAATGTTCTCTCATTATGCCAAACATCTGTGAGTCAAGGCAGTTTATTTTCTTAGCTCATCCGCCACTATCTGGGGTTTTACTCAAAACTTTTTTGTAAGTCATAATATAAGCTATTCATAGGTGACGAATTCTTAGCCATGTTTACATTAACAAGTGGAACGGAACTTAGTGGTGGGCTTCACTGAGTGACCCTTGGCTGCAGTTTCAAGGCGAGGGTCTCCGAACAACACAGTTACCTTGATAAGACAAGGGAGAACAAAAGTGAAATGTTCCAAAAACAAATGAATGAGGAGAAAAGGAGGAGGCTGCAATTACTACTCCTGGCGAGAACATCAGACTCGTTTTCCAGGAGGCTCTCCCAAATGAGCAGGGGTCGTTGGCTCGGTTCTGTGGTAATGTTTTGTCACACAGACTCCACCGGACGGGTTGTGACAACCATGCTGCATCTGCCCTCCCTCCTAAGGCAGAGGGTCGGAAGGAAGTGGGGTCAGGCTGGGACACCTCAAGGCCCACCTCTGTAGAATCACGCCCTCCAAAGGTGCCACAGACTTCCAAGACAGTGCCACCAGCTGGAGATCAAGTGTTCAACTCTCAATTTATGCTTCTATGGCCTTGGAATTTAGGGCCTTTAAGATCCTTCCCCTGCCCGGTGTGGTGGCACACGCCTTTAATCCCAGCACTTAGGAGGCAGAGGCAGGTAGAGTTCAAGGCTCATCTGGTCTACAGAGCGTCTGTTTCTGTATGTCTATGTGCACACACATGTGCATACCTTCAAGTGTGTGGGTCCTCAGGGAGGCCAGAAGAGGATGTTGAATGCCCTGAAGTTATAGGCTTTTGTGAGCTGTGCCACCTAGCAAATGTGTTTCCTCCTCTACTGTGACATCTCTACAACCCCGTCTTCTATGGCGCCACCTTGTGGACTCTCCAGGGGGCGCGAGTCAGAGGCGTCTTAGGCTTTGTATTCCCAAAACAGAGCTTGATTTTAATTCTTTACCGTCTATCTGCCTTCATAAAAGACATCACAAACCCTTCCTCCCCACCCCAAGCATGCAAATGACTAGTGTGGTGATTTTCCTCAGTCGGCCCAGCTGTCTCAGATCCACTGCTGCTCCTCTGCTTTGGGCCTGTGTCATCTCTAGTATGGACTACGGTATCATCCGTTCAGTGAACTCCTTAGTAGCCATATCTTCTTTCCAAGTCTTCCTGCCATTCATTATGTAGTTCTTTGGTCTTCTTTTGATTTTCTAAAGCATGCAGTAAAATAACATTCGTTCTGATTTGTATGTCTTCAGCACGAAGTACCTCATGCTGTGCTTTCTGAGCCCTGCTTCCAACTTTTCTACCTCAATCTGTTTCCCATAGGGGAAAGTCAACTGAGACACATTTGTGACTGTGCTATGGAAATGCTCAAAATTCCTCAATATAATATGGGCGTGGCGGTGCACATTTATCACCCAAGCATCTGGGAGGCTGAGGCAGGTTGCAGCCCGACTGGGCCACAGAGTGAGGGACAAGCCTGATGGACATCGGGGCACACTGCTTTAAAATCCCTGCTTTAAAATCAAGGCAAACCAACAAAGTCCAGATCATCGGTGCATGCTCAGTGGTGTTCACTGAAAGGATGCACTGTGTTTGTTGTTCTTTCTTCTTTTTCTTTCTTTCTTCTTTCTTTCTCTCCTTCTTTCTACCTTTCTTTCTTTCCTTATTAGTGTGTGTGTAATGAATGTGAGTGCATCCGCCCTTGGAGTCCAGAAGCTCGAGTCACGGGCTGTTGTGAGCCGCCTGGTATGGGTGCTAGGAACTGAACCAGGGCTCTCTGGAGGAGCAGTGTGGTGGGTTAGTGAGAATGGTCCCCATAGGCGTGTAGATCTGAATGCTTAGTCATATGTATGTATACATGTATATGTGTGTGTGCATATAATATATATTATATATACACATATATGCATATACACACATATACATGTGTATGTGTGTATATATGTGTATGTACATATATGTATGTATGTATATATATATTATGTTTTAAAAAAACATTTTAAATTTTTTATTTTTTGCCTTGGTCGTGATGTCTCTTCACAGAAATAGAACAGTGACTAAGACAAACAGCAAAATTCTTTACCACTGGATCATCTCTCCAGCCATTTTCTGGTCCCTACATTAGAGTTCTTAGGCTTCTTCTTCCAATCCTGGCCCCCATGCTAAGCTGACCTATTGGCAGCAGAGGCTGCTGTCCTCCGTGTCCATCTTTTACTGTACTTTGTTCCCTGACTTGCTCCAGACACATCTTTTCTCTAGATGCCTTTGATCTTGCTCGTTCTGTGTGGACTGATCTCAATTCTATGATCGAATAGCTGACAGCAGGTCTGAAGGCAGGAAGGATGTATAAGGCAGGAAAAGACCAGCCCACAGCAGAGCAGACACGGTAGTGGGCTTGGCGAGTGGCGCTCCCGGCTGGCGACCAAGTGTTCAATGAGATGAGTCTGTGGAGGACGTTTCACATCTAAACATCAACAGATGGACTTTGACAGTCTCCCCCACAGGCTTAGGCTCAAGACTGTTCAAAGTCGAAAGGATCTTGTGAGAATCAAGGCTGTCTCTGCTGTCATTTCCTTAAGGTAAAAAATGACCTATGTTCTTCCCGTGTGTGACAGTACGGAGTCAACAGTGGCCTCTCCTGGATGGATTCATCTTGTATTTGAGGTGCTACCCAGCAGGTGCGCCATGTTCCTGACACCTCAAGTTCTCTGGAGTCCCCACACAGCTTAGCTTTGCCTTACAGCTCCATGTGTCAGTCTCATAGCCCTTCTCATAGCCCTATCTGTGGAGGTGGGTGAGCACCTCCCTTCCTTGATCCATACCTCCTGGCAACAGTGGCTTTTCTCCAAACCCTGGTACAAGCCTCTATAAACTCAGAACTCTGATGCTCTGCACATGATTAAAACAGTGAGTCCAAGCTATGCATCACAGCACTTGGCCTGGGAAGATCACCCTACTGGCTGATGGTAGTTACACAGTTAACTAACTACAGGTGCGCAGTAGCAAAACTTTTCTTTTTTTGGACCTAAAACTATGAAGTAAAGTTGCATGATTCTAGTGTCATTTTGCAAGATACTCCCATTAGGGATTTGAAGATAACAGGAAAATCATGGTGAGAGCAATGCTGAAAAGCTTTTCAAAGTGTAGTTGAAAGGCGAATAGGAAAAAGGGATTCTGTCTGCTCCAGCTGCTGCGTGGATGGAACATGAACTCTGGCCACCTGCATGCTTTTAGTGACAGCATCTGGGAGGACGACAACTATTCTGTGCTGCAGCCTTAAGGCGCACATCAGGAGGTCACTGGTCTCTTGTGTTATTGACGTTTCTGATGCAGTGGTTACTTTGCTCTTGTCTTCTCAAAGGAAATAATTCAGAGGAAAGGTACAAACAATCTAAGCAGAAGTTTACTTGGCAGAAGAAAGCAAAAGCACCCCCAAGATCAGATTAGAGTGGACTGTCCCTACAGAGACGGGGTATAGCAGCACAGTGGGTTCTGTGTTGCCTCTGTGTGTGTGTGTGTGTGTGTGTGTGTATTTTTTTTAAAGACTCATTTTTATTCTTAATTATGTAGATGCCTTTGTGTTGATATGAGCACATGAATTCAATGCCCATGAGGACCAGAGGTGTCAAATCTCCATGGAGCTGTGTTGGAGGTTGGTCTGATGTATTTTGATGCTAATTACTGCTTGCTGTCTCTGCCCTACCTGTACTTTGCATAAGAGCCTAACCTGTTTGACCAATAAAAGACCATCACGCCTGGGCAGGGTAAATGGGATGGCTAAGGTTGGGGAGGTTGGGGGGGGGTGTTTGAGGAGACCGAGAGAATCTGGGGGTGGGGGAAGGAGAGAGACCAGAGGAGAGGAGAGGGGAAAAGAAGGCTGAGCCATGGGTTAGGTGGAGAAGCACATGGCCGGCATGGATGGAGACTTGGCCCAGAGATGATAATTAGCAAGTATTTGGGATTACGGATGGGAGATAGCTTGATAGAAATGATTAGAAGCAGATGGCATGGGATTAGGGCAGGTATCCTATACCTGCCCCACTATGGGAAGTAGCTTAAGGGATTAATATCTGCCCCGCCCCAGGTTAACTAAGGCTATTTTAAAATATAGCAGGTGTCTATGTCTTGATTGATTGCTACTGGGTTAGAAAATACTGCCATAATAATAATTTAACCACAACAGAGCTGGAGTTACAGGCTGTTGTGAGGCACCAGACTGTGGGTGCTGGGAATTAAACTCAGTCCTCTGCAGGGGCAGAATGTACTCTTCACAACAGAAACCAAAACCAACATGTTAATCATCACAGTCCAGAGAAGCTGGGTCCCCTTGACAATACAGGTCCTTTGTTGGGGCATGTGTGCCAGGAACTCTCTGTTCTCTCGGTATTTGATATACCAGGAGTAACCTCTAGCGCATTTACCTACAAAGGGTGCTTTGAGCATTAGGAGATGGCTACCAAGACACCACTGCAGTTTCCTCACTAGCTCCTTGGAGACTCCTCATGGCCCATGGTCGATCTCGTGGCCATTGATTAAGAAAACTAAGGCTAAGCCAGGCGTGGTGGCACACGCCTTTAATCCCAGCACTCGGGAGGCAGAGGCAGGCGGATCGCTGTGAGTTCGAGGCCAGCCTGGTCTACAAAGTGAGTCCAGGATAGCCAAGGCTACACAGAGAAACCCTGTCTCGAAAAAACCAAAAAAAAAAAAAAAAAAGAAAGAAAGAAAAAAGAAAGAAAACTAAGGCTTTGTCCTGAAGGCTGGGCAGATTTACAGTAGCTTGTTGGAGCCAGGTGGTGATAACATATGCCTTTAATCCGGTGGTTTTCACCCTTCCCAATGCTGCCACATTCCACCCCCCCTCCCCCCACCCCCACCTCCTTCCCGGTTTTTGTTTTTTTAAATAGGGTTTCTCTTTCTCTGTTTAGCCCTGACAGTTCTGGAACTCACTCTGTAGACCAGGCTGGCTTCAAACTCATAGTGATCCACCTGCCTCCCAAGTACTGTGATTAAAGGTAGCACACTAGACATTGAAATCCTTTAATACAGTTCTTCATGTTGTGGTGACCCCAACCATAAAATTATTTCATTGCTACTTCATAACTGTAATTTCGCTACTGTTATAAATTGTAATGTAAATATCTAATACTTAGGATATCTAATATTCAATCCCCAAAGGGGGTGCAAGGCTCACAGGATGAGAACTGCTGCAGGTAATCTTAGCACTTCGGAGACAGAGGCAGGCAGATATCTGAGTTCGAAGCCAGCCTGGTCTACAGAGTGAGTTCTGGGACAGTTAGGACTACACAGAGAAACCCTGTCTCAAAAAACAAAAACACAAAACAAAAACAAAAACCCCAAATCCCAACAATGCAATAGCTTATTGGTCATACAAAGAAGGACGGGGCTCTCTTCTTGGATCTTTTTCCCCTTGATCCACTGCTCATGTCTATTGTCTGCTTGGCACTTCCATTATCTGTATGCATTCTTTACAAAAGATTTAGATTCTTATGTTTCACTGATGTATTATTATTATTATTATTAGTAGTAGTAGTAGTAGTAGTTTGGATATGTGTGCATGCGTGGGTGTACATGTGCGTGTGTGCATGCATTTGTGTGTGTGTGTGTGTGTGTGTGTGTGTGTGTGAATGCATGAGCCACAAGCATGTGCAAACTAGGTATTAAGGTTTAAATATGAATTGACCCCATAAGTTCTTAGCTATGTGTACTAGACATTTGGTTCCTGACTCCGTCTGTTAGGAGGTTCTATAAACCATAAAAGTTGGAGTCTATCTGGAAGAAATAGGTCTCTTAGAAGCACGTGTTTGGGGGCTGTGTCTTGTCTCAGGCTCTTTTGACTTTCTGCTTCCCAGGGACCATGAGGTGAGCACTCTCCCCACAAGCTCTCTACAGTAATGTATAGTCTTACCTTGGCCCCCTGAGTCAGTGGAGCGGAGGACAATGGAGCCAATGCAGGAGCTCTATTAAGTCTTTCCACTCTGAAGTTTCTCTTAGGGAGCTGGACATCATGATGTGAAAGTCATGAACACTGAGAAACACCAAGATTCAGCCTTCACATGTGCTTCTGAGGCCCATGGAACTGGTTTGTGAGAAATGTTTGAAAAAGTCCCGAGCTGTACACTAGAGACATTCTATAATGTTGTGAGATCAGCTTAGTGGGTGATTCTGGTGGGAACACAGAAAGCCAGAATGCCAGCGGGAATGCAGGCAGTGAAAGCCAGGCTCACAGAATGTCAGATGGGAACAGGGACTCCATTAGGAAGTGGATGAGCGGCCATTCATATTACTTGTGGAAGCAAGACTGATCAACACTTGTAGGACAATGAGTTTAAAAGCGACAGAGTAATTAAACAGCAGAAGAAATTCCAACAGAGCACAGCATTTAGGCTGTGGCAGGGTACCAGCGGCTCTGTTTGGATGAGTTTGCAATGGAAATCAGAAACCAAAAGTGAGTGGTATGAGAAATGCTCAGCAGCTGGGTGATGGTGGAACACACCTTAATCCCAGCATTCCAGAGGTGAATCTCTGTCAGTCAGTTCGAGGCCAGTTTGGTTTACAAAGCAAGTTCAAGGCAGCCAGGGCTACACAGAGAAACCTTGTCTCAATAAACAAACAAACAAACAAACAAACAGAAACAACAACAGAAAAGAAAAGCATTTGGTTTGGTCATCAAAGGAGCATACGGCAAACAAGGCTGGTGCCGTTAAAAAACTATTCTAGCTATGGCGGTAAGGAGATGGCTCAGTGGGTAAAGTGTCTGCTTCCCAGGCACAAGGACCTGACAGCCCAAGAACCACATTAAAAAGCCAGGCCCAGAGGCTTGTGCCTATAAAAAATAAGTTTTCTCTCTTTTCCTGCCTCCCTCCAACACCCACCTCTGTATGTGTGTGTGCAAACAGACAGATCCTTGAAGCTCATTGATCAGGTGTTTTCTTCAGGTACTAAGCTTCAGCCTCAATGAGAGAACTTGTCTCAAAAGGACACGAGGAAGTCTGGAGGGATGGCTCAGAAGTCAAGAGCACTGGCTGCTCTTCCAGAGGACTTATGTTCAGTTCCCAGCACCCACATGGTGGCTCACAATCACCTGTAATTCCAGTTCTAGGGAATCTGGTGCCATCTTCTGGTTTTTATGGGCACTGCTTGTACATGGTATACAGACATACCTATGTGCAGGAAACCATACTCATAAAAACAAACAAACAAATACATATTAAAATACCCAAGTGTTCATGGCACATTATATATTGATATTACATGTCAGATCCCTGGGATTTTGCCAGTAGTTTTGTCTTAAGAAATAACATGGGGCCAAAGTTGTAGCTTAGTGGTAGGTCACTTGACTAGAATATGGTCCCAATTTATTTTTTTAAAAGCACAAATGGGGCTGGAGAGATGGCTCAGAGGTTAAAAGCACTGTCTGCTCTTCCAAAGGTCCTGAGTTCAATTCCCAGCAACCACATGGTGTCTCATAACCATCTATAATGATATCTGGTGTCCTTTTCTGGTGTACATGCAAGGAGAACACTGTATACATAATAATAAATATATATCTATCAATATATATTAATTAATATATGTTATATTAATTCCAAGAGAACATCTGGGCCTGAGGAGCAAAGGTACTCTTGAGAGCACAATGGAAGGTGAGGAAACTCTGGATGCCTCCCCCTCCCCTTCAGCAAACTTGGCAGTGCTGAAATTTTACCTAGCAGGCAACTGCCTATTCTTATTTTGGAATCTGTGCCTTGTTTAGAATAGAAATGCTAAGCTTTTTTTTTTCTAAAAGTTTCCATCAGATTAGGAAGAGAGCAAATATTTTAAGTACCAACACTGTGACTTTTGTAACCACTAAAAAAAGGAAAGATTACAAAAATAGCCTCAAGGAACAAGACACCTATTTCCTCTAGACATGGTTTCTGTGACTCCTGCCCCCGCCATGTGACTATAAAGTTGTCACGGTTTTCTTCTTCTCTTGGACTGACTAGGCCCTGGGCAGGGTGGCAAGAGGCTGTGGTAAGGTCCTTGGCTCAGTTATATTTCTTCTATGAGAAGCATTCAGGGCAGTGACGTAGCTC
This sequence comes from Acomys russatus, assembly GCF_903995435.1. Lineage (NCBI taxonomy): Eukaryota > Metazoa > Chordata > Mammalia > Rodentia > Muridae > Acomys > Acomys russatus. Next base: position 65,501,618 of record NC_067149.1, on the reverse strand, counting down.
AGTGGCAGAGTGCTTGCCCAACATGTACAAAGACCTAGGTTCTACCCACAATGCTGCAAAAATGAAAAATATAGGACAAACACACAGACAGACAGATGTTGCCTATTTTTCTTTCTTTCTTTTTTAAACATTTATTTATTATTTATACAGAGTTCTGCCCACATGTGTGCCTGCAGGCCAGAAAAGGACACCAAATCTCACTATAGATGGTTGTGAGCCTCCATGCGGTTGCTGGGAATTGAACTCAGGGCCTTTGGAAGAACAGACAGTTCCCTTAACCTGTGAGCCATCTCTTTAACCCCTCTGATTTCTTCTTATATGTGGAATATTTTAAATTATACATATGTGAACATAGAAAAAGGAATATGAAGGGGGAGGAGCTTAAAGCGTGGAGTAGGAGAGCATAAGGCAGGTAATGGGATGTATGTGACAAAAAACAGAACGGGGGACCTGTTAGGAGAAGCAAGTGTTCTAGAAAAGAGGGGGGATGGGATGCGGATAAGGGCAAACGAGAACAGAGCATGACTGATACGTATGCATATGCATGAAAATATCACTGTAAAACTCATTTCTTTGCATGCTAATCAAAAATGGAAGGAAGGAAGGAAGAAGATGGAGGGAGAGAGAATGCAAGTAGATAGTTCGATAGAGCACACACGGAGCACGGCAGGGCTTGGGTCCAATACCTATCTCCGCAAACCAAACAAAACAACCAACTCTTTCAAAATAATCATCATGGTGTACATCAGTAGTCCTAGGTCTTGGAAGGGAGAAACAAAGGAAATGGGCTCAAGGTCATGAGTTCAAGGCCAGCCTAAGCTACAAAGCACTGCTTCGATTATCAAAGAAAAAGTGCCCACTACTCTTGCGGAAGACCTGGGTTTGCTTTTCAGCACCCACACGGTGGCTCACAAACAGCTATAAGGACAGTTCCAGGGGACCTGATGCTCTCCTCCATGGACACTGCACACACAGGATGCACATACAACTGTACATACATGCAGGCAAAACCTCATACACACAAAATACCTTACAAAATGATAACAAGAACTGAGGGGAGGGGAGGAGGTGATTTTGTCATTTTGTTTTTGTCTATACCCTAAATAAATTGCAAAATAAAAACTTTGTTGGATATCCTTTCAGGACCTACAATCAGGGAAGATAACTTTGCAAGAAGCGACTGGCTCAACAGGAGAGCAAGTTCTGCAGGGAAGACAGCTTTTGCCTGCCACCGCTCAGGCAGCAACACAAAGGGGCACAAGGCAGAGAGGCTGCCAAACCAAGCCACGGAAGCACTGTTCCTGTTGGAAAAGCTTCTACATGTTCAAATGGTGGAAAAAAAACTTCATGGAACCCAATATGTCAAAGCTGGTCTCACTGTTCCTTTATATTTTTGAGGGGTAACAGGATCCCATGTAGCCCAGATTGGCCTTGAGATGACTGTGTAGCCAAGGATTACCTTGAACTTCCGACCCTCCTGCCCGCGCGCCACAGTGCTGTCATGAACCCTGTAGGCCACCAGGCACAGTTTATGTGGTACTGGGAACCAGTCCCAGAGTCTCGTGTGTGCTAGGCAAGTGCGCTGCCCACTGAGCAGTGCTGCCAGCTCTGGGCTCATCAACCTGGCTTCCCGATGCGCGTTCTAATCATGTCACTGCTGCTTATTTACTCCATTTGAAACTCCTTCCTCTCTGCGCTTTCCTCCCCGTGTATGCGGTGCCCAGCTCGCATCAATCCCTCGGGTTTCTTTCTCTATTTGATTTCCACCAAGGACAGGACAGCTCAGCGATTTGCTTCTCAGCCTTCCCACCCACTAGCGCTGCCACTGCATCTGTGTTAACTTAATCACGTAGGAAACACAATGCTCCTTTGCTTTTTGTTTCCAGTCTCCAGCTTGTCCTGAAATCTCTTACAGCAGCCGCTGTGAAACAGAGTTTGGTTAGTAGGGTTTTCCCCCCACAGCCCTCTTTGACTATACAATAACATTGCTTTCTTGAATCGCCTCCCTCCCAAGTTCTGCCTGGCATGTTGTTTTTCCAGATGTTACTTTTCTTTCTTCCAAATTACCACCTTTTCTGCACAAGTCCCAATTCTGGCCAAATTAACTTTGTCGTTGCTTCTAGTCTAGGTCATTTTACTCTTAATTATTTCAAACTGACTGTCCTTTGTTCAGATTTTGATTAGATGGAAAATGCCCAACTCAGAGGTGGGGGGAATAATCCAGTGGTTACAGCACTTGGTGCTCCTGTAGAAGACCCGGGTTCAGTGTCCCGTGGAAACAATGGGTAGCTCACAAATGCGTGATCCAGCACCCTCTGGCCCCTGTGGGCACAGGCACACACACGGTACACACAAACTCACACAGGCACACATACATACATGTAAATAAAAATATTTTCAAAATGTCTAATTCAAATTTTGTCACCCCCCCCCCACACACACATAGGGTTTCTCTGTGTAGCCTCAGCTGTCCTCAGACTCAACGCACTCTGTAGATCAGGCTGGCCTCAACCTCAGAGATCCACTAGCCTCTGCCATTTATTATATTATATTATTTTCTTTCTTTTTTTGTTTTGTTTGGTAAGACAGAGTTTCTCAGTGTAACAGCCCTGGCTGTCCTGGAACTGTCTTTGTAGAGCTCCGCCTGCCTCTGCCTCCCTAGTGCTGGGATTAAAGGTGTGCGCCACCACGCGGGCTGTCCTTATTCTTTCATTCACAGATGCTTTACCTAGGCACTGTGACTTCCTCATAGCTGGGAGTGGTGGTCTATGGCTGTACTCTGAGGCAGGAGGAAACTTAGGGCCAGCCTTGGCTATTTAGTGAGTCTGTTGCCACCTGGCCTACATGAGCCCTTATTTCAAAGAATAGAAAATATCAGGGCATGAGGTCATCTCTCTAATCTCAGCAGGAGGCTGAGGCAGGACTACTGCCGTTAGCTGATTTTCAGGCCGGTCTAGGTGACAGAGAGAAGCATTGACATCCTTCTAGAGTCTCTGCCTTGTACAGTGTGTTATCATTAAATATTGAGAGGGGGCAGTAAAATTTGGGCCAAATTTGAATAGGGCCACCCTAAGGTAGGGGAAACAACATCAACAATGAGGAAAACATGGTTTCTTTGTTTGTTTGTTTTTTGTTTTTTATTTTTTCCTAGGGAAAGACAACATCAAATCATGAGACAACGTAACAGCAGTAAGAACAGGAGCAATACTGACCACCAGTGTTTTCCTGTGTTTTTCCTTCAAGATACAACCACATTTATTTTTTCGCCTCCAGATTTTTGTATTTGGAGAAAATATGATCACTGAAACAGAATGTTAAAATTAGACATTGTTTATATGCTACAGGAAGGAAAGAGGGGGAGTGTTCACAAAACATAGACAAATTCCCCAAGTTAACCCAGTTTCTTGAAATATAAAACCAAGAGGCCTATTTTTATACTCACAACTCTTCTGCTAGACCTGCTTGGTGGTTAGGAGGGAGGAAACATCACAGAGGCCCCAGTGGTGCGAGGGGAAGGTGGAGCCCTAAGCCAGCAGGTGTCAAAATGTGTTGAAAAGGGCTGAGTAAAGTGGGCATGCTAGCATTCATCAGCACTCTGGAGAGGCTGAGGCAGGGAACCACGCAGTTAGATTAGTTTGGGTCACACTGTGAATGTCGGACCATTGTGAGCTACATATTGAGATCCTGGCTTGAAAACAAAAACAAAAACAAAAACAAAAACAAAAACAAGAGGAGGTGAAGACATTTGAACGGCTCAAAGGTTGGCAAAACAACACGTTGAGAAATAACCCCTTGGATTGAAGCCTTGGCTTTCTCTTTCATTTTCAGATTCATTCATTCATCAACGACACTGCCTATAATAGACAAGGTTTATAAACATCAAGGTTTATTAAAAGAAATATGCCACTTGAAAATAGAAGTTGGCCTAGCTTTCTTAATACAGGTGAAATAGACTTCAGGGCTAGAGGAACAGCCCAGTGGTCAAGGGCACTTTCTGCTCTTGCAGAGGACTGGGGTTCACTTCCTGGCACCCACATGATGGCTCCAGCACCACGGCATCCAGTACTGTCTTCTGCCTCTGCCAGCACCTCATGTGCACACATTCCCACACTGACTATACACATATATGTAGTTAAAAATAAAATATAAGGACCAGTCGCGGTGGTGCGTGCCTTTGATTTCAGCATTCTGAAGCCAGAGGCAATTGGATCTCCATAGGTTCAGTGCTAGCCTGGTGTATAAAGTGAGTTCCAGGACAACCAGAACTAAATAGAGAGACCTTATCTCATAATAAACAAGCAAGCAAACAAACAAACAACAAATAAGATGGATGAAAATGAAAATCAAATCTTGAAAAAAGAGAAATACACTTAAGGATTTGTTTTAAAGTTTATCAGTTTACTTTATAATAGGAAAAAGCTCAGCTGGGTGTGGTGGCGCACGCATGTAATCCCAGCACTTGGGGAGGCAGAGGCAGGTGGGTTGCTGTGAGTTCAAGGCCAGCCTGGTGTACAAAGTGAGTCCGGGACAGCCAAGGCTACACAGAGAAACCCTGTCTCGAAATATCAAAAATAAACAAATAAGTAAATAGGTCAGTTTCAGGAATATACAGCTATTGTGTATGTGGGCTCTGTGTAATGGCCAAATACATACTGAAAAACAATAATAAGCTTAGAGTAGTGACTAATGAGTCCACAGTCGTGGTACGTTGTTATGGAGAAGTGCATTAGATTGTTGTGTCACTGTGACAAAACATCTAACACAAACAACTGAAAGGGACAAACTTTGTTTTGGTTCATGGCTTCAGTGCAGGGTCTTGGGGTTGGATACTCTGCCTGGAGGAACCCGTGGCAGAGGAGGCCTGTTGCCTCATGGTAGACAGGGCGTGGTGGGAAGGGAGGAAGGATGGGGACCACACATGCTTTTCGAAAGCATGTGCTGTTCTTTCTTCCTCCCACCATAAAGCTGTTACTACCTGACACACTGTTGCCATCTGAGATGAAACATTTCACACGTGAGTTTTGCTATGCATAACTCAGCCCGTGGGAACATTCTTATGCAAACCACACCTGGTAGCTAAATTCTTGCACCCCTCTGCCTGTATTTTTGCGTTGTCCCACATTTTCTCTGACTCTTGAGGGTTGTCTTTAAGTTGAAAAGTCGTCTTTTTAGGTTTATTTTATGTCTTTGAGTATTTTGCCTGCAAGGATGTACGTGCACCACATGCATACAGGGTCCACAAGAGCCAGAAGAGGGCAGCAGAGTAACTGGAACTAGAGTTAAAGATGGCTGCAAGGCACAAAAAGGGTGCTGGGAACCCAACCCAGGCCCTCTGCAAGAACAGTAAGTGCTTGTAACTCTTCCTAGTCCTAGGCTATTTTACAATTGCCCTTCATAGGACACTCATGTGCATGGAGATACTTTCCTGTACTAAAATGCATCCAAGTCATCTACCCCTTGGCAGTTTCTGCAACGTTCAAGTGTTTGATGAATACATGGATTAATAAACAATAGCTAAGCTTCTTAAAGAAGATTTATTTATTATGTATACAATGTTCTGCCTGCATCTGTGCCTGTCCTCCAGAAGAGGGCACCAGATCTCATTATAGATGGTTTTGAGCCACCAAATAGTTGCTTGGAATTGAACTCAGGACTTTTGGAAGAACAGCCAGTGCTCTTAACCTCTGAGCCTTTTCTCCAGCCTACTAAGCTTTTTCTTTACTCCCTTGTGCTATCAATACATATTTTCCAGAAAGCCTTTATGTTATAGGAAGGAATAAGTGGCTCACTCAGTTTCGTGGCTGGTAAATGACAAAGCCAAGATCTAATCCAGGGCTATTGTCTATTTGCTAATCCTTAGCATAATTAGTTACACATATTATCCCACTTTTTTTTTTTTTTTTGGTTTTTCGAGCCTTGGCTGTCCTGCACTCACTTTGTAGACCAGGCTGGCCTCGAACTCACAGAGTTCCACCTGCCTCTGCCTCCCTAGTGCTGGGATTAGAGGTGTGCGCCACTACTGCCCACCTTCTTTTTAAGACTGGGTGTTGGCTGTGTAGGTCTGGCTGTCTGGTATTCACTATGTAGCTCAAGCTGTCCTCAAACTAGCTATAACCTCCTTGCCTTCTTGTTCTGAGTGCTAAGATTACAGGAATGTGTCCCTATGCCTAGCTCCATAACAAGATCACACGCAGGGCATGCCATTTCCTTCTCTTAGTAAATGTGTGAATAAAAGAAATATATAGGGCTGACAGGACAGAAAGTAGATTATTGAACCTACTCCTCAACTGTTACTCACTAACAAGGTTATTTTTAATTAATTGGCATAGAATTTTGTATATTGATGCAAAGCAAGTTCAACTTTGATATATTGGTATAGAAATCAAATTCAAGATTATTCTCCACATACATTAAATATATATTTCTATTCTAATAGGAGGTAGTGTACCCATAGAACTCAATTACAGTACAAGGTTTACTTCCAATACTTTGAAGGTGCTATTGCAGGCTAATTAGAATAACTAAGTAATACAAGCTGTTAGTTAATCAGCTCATGGGCATGTCAGTTACTGATCTATTTTAATCACAACAATATACACCCTAGGTTTAACAGATAGATATGATTCTATAGACAGATAAGATAAAATAGTTAGATAAAGTCTTCAAAAACCTGAGACCTACAGAATATGTCACTTAAAGATATTTTTACGATTTTAAGGATCCTTTGACAATAAGACAGGTTAACTCCTGGCAACACCCAGCCTACCTCAGAGAAGATGATGAGCATCAAAGAACCTCCTTATGGAGATGGCTTCAAATGTGGCAAACAAGCGACTGGGCAAAATGTCTTTTGCCTAATGTTTCTGCTACAGACAGAATTCTTCCTAAAAGTGGGCAAGCTTGGACGCAGGCAGAGTCAATGGCCAAACTCTGCCAAGTCAGGGTAAGCAAGTCCTCAATAGTTCCTGCCTCACTAATATGTCTGTCAGATATATTGGGCCAGAAGGCTGAAGATGACGCTCCAACATTAAAGAGTTTGGGTGACTGTTCTGGCAGCAAACTGTCTCTGTCATCTTCTCATTTTGGAAGCTGCTAACCTGCACCTCTTGTCTACTCAGATAATTAATTTTATTCCTCCTCAAGTCTCTGATGGGGTTGAAGACCAGATAGTTTAGTTTTACAATTAAGCTTAGTTGTTTAGAGGTTACGATGTTTTTAGATCTAGATAGAAGTTTTTAGGTTGATAGAGATGAGATTTGATATTGATTTACACTCAGAGTTGTAGACTCACCAAGATAAGAAAGATTTTTTCTTCAAGGTTGCCAAATACAAATAGGCAAAGCACTATGAATGTATTTTATATAATTCCTAATTGTTTCATGGTCCTTCTTGCTGCATTTAGTATATTGTATATATGTACAATAATATAAATGTATATGTAAAAGTTAAAAAGTAGTAATAAAAATAAAAAACACGTGAATAAATACCTGCTGTGTCTGAGCCAGGGGTGCAGTGGTGCGGTGGGAGCAGACAGCGCCCACGTGGTGCGGTGGGAGCAGGCGGCACCAACTCCATGAGCTGGTGTAGTAACACTGTAGAGAGCCAGGAGCTGACTGTATTTGGTCAGAAGGCTCGTAGCACCGGAAGGGATCACGTTAGCTAGTTATTGACAAGAAAAGTGGATCTACTTGGGGGTTCACAGGCTTTAGAATCTGATGTCTTAGCTGAAATTTGAGACATGAGTAGAAATCACTTAACTGGAGAAAGGAGGAAAGAGAAGGGAGGGGCTATGGGCACTCCAGACACAGGGTGAGAAAAGAAGAAACAGTGTGTTGTGTTTTAAGACAGGGTCTCATGTAGCCCAGACTGGCTTTAAACGCCCAGTAACACAGGGAGCTAAGGAGGACTTCAACCCTGTATCTTCCAATCTCCACTTCAAGTGCTGAGATTACAGCCACAGCCCCAGTTCCTTCTTGCCCTGGAAAAGAGCAGGATTCATAATCTGAATTATGGCATCCACTGAATGCATCTGGCTTTCTCATTATCACAAAACTGAAGCCTTATGCATTGGTTATCTAGCATTGTCTCAAAGTTGCTGGGTTTTCCCATTGCTTTGATATTATTATGGATTCTGAAGTTTTACAAATTTTATCTCTTTCAATTCATTGGAGTTATTGGCTTATTTTTATTTCTCTGCATGCATACACACACACATACACACACATACACACACACACACAGTGTATGTATGTTTTGAAATAATTTTCACTATGTACCCCAGGCTGTCCTCGAACTCGTGCTCCTCCTGCCTCAGAATTAAAGGCATGTGTCCCTACCGTGAACTAATCATTGATCTTCTTGATTCTCAGATTGCTCCACTTCTGGACAGAGGGAGCCTGGATCCCCAAATTTCTTTGTCATGACTCCAGAAGTCCTTTGCTTCGTTCCTATGACCAGCCCCTTCTTTAAGGATGTCTTGGTTGCTGGTTGTTGTAGGGAACGGTTTTGGTACTAGAAGAATTTGCTAGCCCTGCTTTGCCAATGCTTATTCAATATTTCTATGGTAATTCTATGAATACAGTTAGAACCCTCCTTCCCCCCACATGCTGGCTAGGCTGGCCTTGAATGCTCAAGCTCAAATTACCTGCAGGCCTCAGCCTCCCTGCAGGTGGGATCTGGGACATACATCGCCAGTAACAGCAGGAAAAACTATTTTCAAAGATAGAAATATACTTGGGTGTGGTGGCACCTGCCTTTAGTCCTCACACTCAAAAGGCAGAAACAAGAGGCTCTCTGTGAATTTAAGGCCAGCCTGATCAACAGCCTGAGTTCCAGGACAGCAGGGAGACCCTGTCTCAAACCAAGTAAGTAAGCAATTAACTAACTAACTGGAAACAAGCCAGGCTGTGGTGCAACTTGGAGTCCTAGGACTTCAAAGTCATCTTAAGCTGCACAGTAAGTGCAGGCCAAGCTGGGCTACATAAGGCCTATGTCAAAACACCCAAGCCCCCAAAACAAAATAGAGAAAATGATTATAGACTTATGCTATTTACGTTTATATTTTAAAGATTTATTTTTTTATGTTTAATTATGTGCATATGTTACAGTCTGTATGACTTGCGAACATCTGTGCAATGCTTCTGGAGGTCAGAAGAGGGTCTTAGACAGCTACAGCTGGAGCCCCAGGCACTTACAAGAGCTGACAAACATGGGGTGCCAGGAACCAAAGTTGAGTCCTCTGGAAGAGAAGTGAGAGCTGTACAGAGGTAAAGCTCTGAGCCATCTCCCCAGCCCTCCTGGCTTAAATGACAAGTTAGAACCACTGTATTGCACTTGCCTAACATAGGTCTTAGTTTTTCTTACTGTGAAAATCTTGCCTCCTGGTGAGATTGGAAGAGAGGCGGTAATGCCTTTTTAGTTACTGTTCTACTGTGAAGAGACACCATGACCAAGGCTCTCCTTTGTTTTGCTTTGTGAGACAGGGTTTCTCTATGTAGCCCAGGCTACCCTGGAACTCACTCTGTAGCCCAGGTTGGCCTTACACTCACAGAGATCTGTCTGCCTCTGCCTCTTGCGTGCTGGAATTAAAGGTGTGTTTGCATCATGCTGAGCTAGAGAGTTCACTCTCATCTTAGTCCATAGACAGGAGAGAGTGAGGGAAAAGGAGAGGGAGGGGAGGGGAAGAGGAGACGGAGAGTGAGAGAGTGAGAGAGCAAGAGAGTGAGAGAGGGAGAGGGAGAGTGTGTGAGAGAGAGCGTGCTGAGAATGGCTTGGCCTTTTGAAACCTCAAAGCCCACCCCCAGTTATACACCTCTTTCAACAACAAGGCCACATTTCCTCCAGTATATGAGCCTATAGGAGGCATTTTCATTCAAACCATCAGTCAAGAGGGTGGTGGCGGCACGTGTCTTTAATCCCAGAAATCAGAGGGCAGAGGCAAGCAGATCTCTGGGCCAGCCTGGTCTACAGAGTGAGTTCCTGGATAACAAGGGCTACACAGAGAAACCTTGCTTCAAAATCCCCCCAAAACAAAACAATGACAAAAAACCCCACCATAGTCTCTCTAAATATATTCATATATATGTCTCTGTGTGCATGTATGCATATATGTATGTATGTGTGCATCTATAAATATATAATCCATATATGTATATGTATATATAGCCACATTGTTATAAAATAGTTTAAGACTTCTTGGCAGTTACTTTTGTTTTTAAGATATTTTCAGCTGGAGGCATAGAGATCTCATGCTACTAAGGAACTTAATTCTTTCCTGTGATTGCTTTTCTCTTTTTACAAATTAGGTTTATTCATTTCACTTTGTTTTCAAATGATATTTCTATTACCTTATAATTATACAGGTCACATGGTTTCAAAGTTAATGCTGTAACATATATTCAGATGGTGCTGGATGGCTTAGCAGTTAAGAGCATGTTTTTGTTGTTGTTTGTTTGTTTGTTTTTGTTTTGCAGAGGACCTGGGTTTGTTTCCTGGCACCTCACAACTGACTGCCCCAGGGACTCTGATACCTTCGTTTGGCCTCCTCACACACTTGCACTCCTGTGTACACATCTCCTGCCCCCTCCATGCACAAAAGTAAAAAAAAAAAAAAATCTTAAAAAAAGATTTATGTGCATTGGTGTTGTGTCTGCACGTGTGTCTGTGTGAGAGCACTGAATCCTCTAGAACCAGAATTGGAGACAGCTGTGAGCTGCCGTGCGGGTGCTGGGAACTGAACCCTGGGCCTCTGAGAGAGCAGCCAGTGCCCTTACCTGCTGAACCATCTCTCTAGCTCCTCCAAAAATAAACCATAAGAAAAAATATGTTCAGAAATGCTTTCTTTCACTCCTAACCTAACTACTCTGTTCCCTTTATTTCTCTAATATGTAAGTGCTTTTATTAGTTTTTTTTAGCCCTCAGTTAAAAATAATATGTGTGTATAGTGTTTTAAAATGTTGCTTTGGTTTCTTAGACAAAGGTTTTGTGGGAGCTGGTTCAAAGCTGAAGAGTATTGCTTTTGTATGCTAGCATGTGAAGCTCCTCCCTTTTCTGTGAAGCCGCACATCCTGCAGGGAGCCTGGAAAGCTGACCACGTGCAGCTAAAAGCCACGGATTATGACTAGGTCCCATCTCCTGTGTGCTGTGTGGAATAACTAATGTGGAGTCGGCTCACTTTCATTCTTCCTGTTAACTTCAGTCATCTGTACTTGGTCCTGTCAGTGCTCTCCTGTTACCTAGTGCTAGTCCACAGCAAGCTCTGTGTGGGCACCGCTCATTATAAACTTATCAGATCGACCTATCTATATATAGCTCTTCTTTACAAGGCACAGCTGATACATGATTAGAGTGTTCCTCAGGAAGGTAACAAGTGAGTGCGGAAATGATGTGTCAATCCAATTAATCTAATTAATGGCATTGCCTCTGAAAAGATAATGGCCAAAGACAGTGTAAAAACTGTAATTTCTAGTGACAGTTGACTGGCAAAGGTAAAAAGATGGACACAGGAGAAAACAGTGGGGGCTAAAATCTCAAGACGTAAGAGCAACTGTAGCTTGGATTTGATGATCTGAGGTGACTTGGGCCCAGTTCAGTTTCTAGAGAATGTCAACATGAAATCAAAGTATTTAGGGCGAAACATCAGTAACTTGTTGAGAAGCCAAAGAACATGACTTCAGACAAACCCAAAAACTGAAGAGAATTCACTTTTGACTGATATTTATCATCTTATAAAAAAATGCCCCCCTAAAGGAGAACATTTTCTGAGTTTTTTAGGAGGCTGGCGCTGACTGCTGAATATTACTTTTTTGCTCTTTCTTCTCTCTCTCTCTCTCTCTCTCTCTCTCTCTCTCTCTCTCTCTCTCTCTCACACACACACACACACATATGCCAGATTCTACTTCAAGAATGTTGGAATATGGGTGTGTGGCAGTGGGCCTGTTTTATTTGGTGCTGGGGAATGGAGCCCAGGCCTTCATGAACGTTAGGCAAGCATTCTACCTGCTCAGCTACATCTCCCATGGCAATGCTTCTCAGCTTGTGGGTTTCTACACCTTTAAGGAGGGGAGGAGCTAACAACTTTTTCACAGGGGTCGCCTAAGACCATTGGAAAACACAGATGCTTACATCATGACTCATAACAGTTTCAAAAATACGGTTATGAAGTAACAATGAAAACATATGGTTGGAGTCACTACAACATGAAGACTATATTAAAGGGCCGCAGCATTAGGAAAGTTGAAAACCATTGTCCTATGGAATGATTTATTTATTTATTTATTACTTACCATGGCTGGCTACTTGTACCAGGTACTGACAGACAAAACTCTGTCCGAATCGCTTTTGTATCATTATCAAAAATGAGCAGTGTGCTCTGCGTATATTGGCACATACCTATAATCTTAGCAGTTAGGGAGCTGGGATTCTAGGAAGTAAACTGAGGTCAGCTTAGGCTATTTTGGTGAGCTCAGGGTCAGCTAGTGTTATTAAGCATGATTGTCTCAAAACACAAAACAAAACCAAACAGACAAAAAATGGTGTTTTTGAAACAGTAAGTTTGCATCATTCTTTCTTTCTGTTTTTTATTTGTTTGTTTGTTTTTGTTTTTTGCAAGGGGGCTGGGAAAGTAGCTCAAGGGCGGAGGCAAGACATTTTGAGTTTGAAGACAGCCTGAGCTGCACAATCAAACTTTATCTCAACAAATAAATTACTGGGGCTGTTTTGCCATTAAGGATTAGAAGAGAGAAAAGAGTAGTAGGGGAGGTGGCCTTCTATGCAACACTTAATGATGGAAGACATGTGTGAGAGATCTTCAGGGATCATACCCGACAGGGAAGCCTCCCTCTTAACCAGCTTTATGACCCTGGATAATCACTGCAGCACTGCAAAACCAGTACTAGCAGGCATTCTGGCATGCACCTGCTATCTCAGCCTGGATGGCTGAGGCACAGGGACTGCTGTGTATCTTAAGCTAGCCTGAGCTAAATAGTGAATTCTAGGCTAGCTTAGACTAGCCTGAGACTCTCTCAAACAAACAAAAAAGAAATGAAACAAATTATTTATCTATAAGATGCAGGCTCTTGGTGGGCAAGATGGTCCAGCTGGTGAAAGTGCTTGCTGCCAAGCTTGATGACTAGAATTCTGCCCCTGGTATGCATGTGGTACAGGAGGAGAACTGACTTTCAAAAGTTGTTCTCTGATACCCACATGTGGGCTTTAGCATGAGCATGCCCACATACATGTCCACATATCCACACAAATAAATAAACACAAAAATGCAGGCTTCTTTCCTAGCTCTCAGGGAAAAAAAAAAAAAAAAAAAAAAAAAAAAAAAAAAAAAAGGAAAGAAAGAAAAAAGAAAAGAAAAGAAACACAAGCAAAGCCTGACAATTCTTACAGGATTTCAGTGAAACGGAAAAGCAGTCGGTACTGAACCGGTGTCTAGTATGCAGCAAACAACGCACAGTAGCTTTTATCTAAAAACCAACTTGCAGGAAGAAGGGCAGCCTAGGAAGCTGAAGGTGTGTTGATCAGAGGTCATCTCAGGGTTTATCTGTCAGGAAAGGAAGCACTGATCCCAGCATTAATTAAAACAAAGGAGGACAGTTACTAGGAACTGGTTAAGCTGAAGCCAGGCTTAATTCCACTAAAAGTCTTCAGGAAGCATCTTAATTATAATCGCCTGCTGATGGTGCCTCAGGCAGCAGGTAGGTGCAAGTACTTTATTAGGAGCTCCGCTAATTAGGAGGCTGAGCCTGCTAACCTCTAATTGTGTAATTTGCAAATATTTTCTACATCACAACATCTTGTAATTCTGAGAATTATGTCCCATTAAAATCATTGCTAAACTTCAGTTTTCTTGTATTTTCCTGTGTATCACTTTGGTCTGTTGTTGTTCTTTGTGGTTCTGCAGATTGAAGCCAAAGCTTCCGTGTACTGAGCAAGTGCTTGGCCATTGAGCTACCTTCCCAGTGATTCTTTCTTCTTTTAACCTTTCTGAGACAGGATCTCACTCTAGCCCAGGTTGGCCTTGAAGTCTCAGAAGTCCTCCTGTCTACCTTTGCTTTTGCATTAAAAAAAAGAAACTGGGGCCAGGTGTGGTGGCACACTTCTTTAATCCCAGCACTTGGGAGGCTGAGGCAGGTGGATTGCTGTGAGTTCGGGCCAGTATCTACCAAGTGAGTCCAGGAGAGAGAGAGAGAGAGAGAGAGAGAGAGAGAGAGAGAGAGAGAGAGAGACAGACAGGTACCGAGGAAATAGATTTTCATTAGAAAAGCCATCTCTCATCCACACAATAAAAAGGCTACAATTGCTAGTGGGCAAATGTCAAACTGAAGGACCTTTGTAAGTTTTTTTTTTTTGGTTTTTCGAAACAGGGTTTCTCTGTGTAGCCTTGTCTGTCCTGGACTCACTTTGTAGACCAGGCTGGCCTCGAACTCCCAGCGATCCGCCTGCCTCTGTCTCCCAAGTGCTGGGATTAAAGGCGTGCACCACCACGCCCGGCATAGGGACAGTCTCTTCTCACTGTGTAGCTCTGACTAGCCTGGAACTCATGATGTAGACAAGACTGGCTTTGAACTCACAGAGATCTGCCTTTCTCTGCTTCCCCTGTGCTAGGATTAAAGACATGTGCTGCTACTGTCAGCTCATTCTAACTGGAAGAAGGCTGGAAGGGTAAAAGGGCTTTCAGTGTACCCATCCCCTTTCCCCAAAGATCTGAGACAGAGGTTTGATCTCTGTGTATCCAAAAGGATGAAGTTCAGGTCGTGTGAGGACACTTCAAAGGTCAGCTAATTGGCAAAACAGCCCAGGTTTACAGGAAATGTCACCCGAAATGAATAGGGACAGAAGAAAAGGCCAGTGGCACAAATGTCCATGTGGGCATCTACCCACCAAGGTGTTTACCATCAGACTACAAACTGGACCAAGATTACCAAAGAGCTCTGGGCCAGAAAGCCAAATCTCCCCAAGCAGGAAGGCAAGGGGCAAGCGCAAGGTAGTAACAATTTAGAAGCTGCAGTAAGAGCAATCTTATGTATAGAATTCACTGAAAACTGGCTAAAATGAAGGAAAAATACAATACAAAGAATGCTGATTACATTTGTAGTGGACCTTTGAATTCAGCAAGGATATTTTAAGGAAAGTCAGTCAGTGCTTAGGAAAAAGCTACCAGTGGATCCAGAGAAATCATGTGCAATTGTGTTATTTTTGTTATAGAAATGTAGAAATGGATCGAAGTTTCTCTAGTCCAAAAAGTCTGCAACAATTTACCTTTTGATTTTTTTTTTCTTTTGAAGAATTTAGCTTCATGCACAGGCAAAATTCTTTTTCCAAGAGGACTTTTTAGAAAAGGCATTTCTGGTTCATTATTGCTTGAGGTAATTTTTCTATCCCGTTTTAGTATTTTGGAAGCTAAGAAGATCATGCTGATATCTTCACTTAGGAATTTTCCATTCCCGATCATTTCAGTGCTATAATTTTCCCAGTGGCATTTTAAATGTTGATTTTGGTATTTGCTATGGAGTATATTGGTAACGCTGGGCTTGCCATATAGCAAGGAGTGATCTAGTTACATCCTGTGACTGTTTCTTCAACCCCCATCTTTTCTGATAGTCTGAAGCTGTGCAGAAGCCCCCACTTTGGCAGGCTGATGAAGTACATAAAGTGGGGGTCAATTTACAAAGACGTCAATGTTCTTCGGGCTTTTTTTTTTTTTCCCACGCTCACTACTTTACTGCTGTAGGTTTATTACTTGCAGCCGGTTAGCCAGCACCTTAGGCCCTTCCTTTGGGCTTATGAATGCTTAGTAATTAGAGAGCTGGGTGTGCCAAGATAAACCCATTAGCCCAGCACCTGGGACAACGCGGCAGGAAGACTGCCATATCCAAAGCTAGCCTAGGCTGCGTACCAAGGAAAGGCCAGTCAGGGCTATATACCGCAGGCAAGACCTTGCCTCAAGAAAACAAAGTTACTACTAAAACGCGTAGGAAGGGTCTTTGGAGTGTGAAGTGACATCTGTGACCCAGTACACAGTACAATTGCCTATGGTTGAAACAAGTCTTTCGGGAAATTATGACTATCTGAGATGTGTGTGTAATTTTTTTTAAACCAGGGTTTTAGTGTTTTAGTATGTCGCCCAGGGTGGCTAAGAACTCGAGGCAATCCTCCTGCCTCAGCGTTCCAAGCTCTGGGTTGACAGGTATGCGCCCCTACACCTGGCTCTAACCTGCCAATTCTTCCTGGAGTTGACAGAAAACCACCACGCGCACTTGTTCCCCTTCCTGACGGCCGTCTTAGGAAACACTAAGAGCAGACTCCTCTGGCAGGCTCGGTTGCAGCCGTCTGTTCAGGAGCCAGGAGTGTGGCGCGGCTGTCACCAGCGCCGGGCCACCGGAGCACCGGAGCGCGTCCTCAGCAAAGTGTCACGCATCCAGCCGGAGGGAGGACCGGTGGATGATGCAGGGCGCGGCCGGTTTCCCTGCTTTTCCAGCTCGGCCCCGCCCCTCTCTCCGGGCCCCGGCGAATTCAAACCGGGCCCCGGCGAAGGGCAGAGCACCGAGTGATCGATCGCTCCCGCCCCTCGAGCCGCCATTTTTGGAAGGTGGGAGGAGAAAAGCGGGTAGGCGCGGTGCCTGCTCCGCGGGATGCTGACTGGACTTGGCGGCTCCCTGCGGCACGCCGGGGCTAGGGCAGCAGCGCGGCTGGCCGGCGCCCTTCCTCCGGCTGCTTCTCCGGAATGAGGCCTCGGCGCCCGCGCGGGACGACTCGGCTCCTCCTCAGAGCGTGAGTGCGCCCTCCGCTGTCAGTTGGCGCGCGCTCCCGTCGCCGTCCCTCCGCGCGCTCCCGCCCCCGCCCCCACCCGCTCCCCGCTCTCGGCCGGCGCAGACTCGCTTGTTTGTTTCTGCAGGAATCCTAGGAGAGGCAGAAGCCGCCGCGATGCCGGGGAAACTGAAGGTGAAAATCGTGGCCGGTCGCCATTTGCCGGTGATGGACCGTGCCAGTGACCTGACGGATGCCTTCGTGGAGGTTTGGTTCCTGGTGCTGCCCCTCAGAGCACGGGGCGCCGAGCCCTGCCCTTCCCGTGTCCCCCCCCGGCTCCGTGGTGGGATGCCCGCCCGCTCTCAGCCCATAGGGATGTGGCCATGCCACCCGGACACGTCCCGCCGCCAGGCTCGCGGTGTCCCCGGGGTCAGGGCGCCTCTCCGACCACCTGCCAGTCCGAGGCGTGGCCGCGGAGACGCTCGCACGACCTCGTTTATGACTAGGAGGTTAAGGGCCATGGCTGCAGCAAGTCCGCGCAGCCAACCCTCAGGGGCACCCGCAGTGCCACGGTGCGACGACATCCAGCCCTTACCCCAACACTGCCTGAATCATCAGTGCAAGTCACATAGGACAGCAGCACTTTCAGCGGCTCTTGCGTGCTCTGCGAGGGAGATGAGCTGTCTCAGGGTAATTTATTGCCTTGAGGGTAGGAAGTCAATTAAGTGCCATGGATTTCAATTGCAAAATTGCTTTTTAAATCTAATGATTAGTTTAAAAGTCATGCAAATTAGCGTAGGCCTACAGCCCGGAAATTAATAACTCAGAGCTTGAAAGAAGCCAAGGAGAAATTGTAATAAAAGTTGACATGATGAGGCAGACCATTATTAGAGCAGTCATCATTTGGGCTATTAATGCTTAGGGTTCAAAGTTATATGATAGTAAATGTCTACTCAATATGTTCTTAAAGGTTCTAGAACCTAACTAACTGCAGTTCATCCTATTTTTATGGGAATTGTTTAGTTCAACTCCTTTTTCAAACAAAACAAAAAACAAACAAACAAACAAACAAAAAACAACCCACCAAACTGTTTGTTCTTGGACGAGATCTTAACAGAGATCTACAGGTAATTGCAGTTTGCATTGCCTTTGAGGCAGCCTGGAGAAAGATCCGCACAGCAGATACTAATAACTAATAGCTATCCTTGAGCTTCGTTATTGACCCATTTC
The DNA here is from genome assembly GCF_903995435.1 of Acomys russatus. Classification (NCBI taxonomy): domain Eukaryota; kingdom Metazoa; phylum Chordata; class Mammalia; order Rodentia; family Muridae; genus Acomys; species Acomys russatus. The sequence goes on along the minus strand of NC_067149.1, from coordinate 65,483,633 downwards.
TGCAGCGCCCTTCTCGGGACAGAGCTGCTAGAAGCCTCATCCCAGAGCCAGGCAGCAGAGGCCTGGGGTGGAAGTAAGGAGCCTTCCTTGTAAATGTCCACAGCCTAGCTACAGTCTGTCCTGTTACACTGTTTCTCCCTCTTCAGAGAAGGAGATGAGTGTCCCATTGAAGTATGGAAAGTCTGGAACACCCAGGGTATTTTCAGACAAAGGGAATGGCAAAGGCACAGAATGTGGTCCAGGGAGTGTTCAGGAAGGCATTTTAGGATAAGGTAGACCTGGAGTAAAACGTGGGCATTGGGAGTTGGTGGAGGGGAAGCTGGAAAGGTGGGCAGGCGTCAAACCTCACTTTTAGACTGTATTCCCTTTGTAAGCGGGAGAGGGTTTGCGGTAGAAATGAGATTTCTTTTTAAAAATTAGGTTTTCCATAGGATGGCCTGAGTGGGTATGGTAGTTTTTATTCTGAAGGTCGAGTTTCACTAAATTGCCCAGGGTTATCTTGAGATTAAAGTCCTGTCTCAAGTAAGGCATGGTATTGCATACCCTTAGTCCCTTAGCTCAGGAGGCAGAGGCAGGTGCAAATCTTGAGTTTGAGGTCAGTGAGGTCCGCATAGTTCTAAAGCTAGCCAGGGATACATAGACTCTGATCTCAAAAATAATTAAATAAAATAAAAACAAATAAGACCTTTCTGTGTCAGTGTTCTGAGTAGCTGGGATTGCAGACATATGCATCAAACAGCCCTTCCAGTAAATACCTACTGATACCTGTTCCTAGACCTGTGCTTTTCTGCGTCTAGCTAGTGTCTGTATGCTGATGAACAAGATGAATTTGGTTTCAGCTTTGAAGGAGCTTTTGTTTTGGTGACCAAGATAGACATTTAAAAAGCAAAGAACTTACTAAGTATGTGTTACAAACTAGGAGAAAATGGTTCTGAGTGCACAGGAGAACACCATTGAGAAAGATAAGGGCCGTTGATCTTAGGTTGTGTAGTCAGGGTTCATTAAGCAGACACCTGCTGGATGAGACTCATCAGCCACTGACTGTACTTTGATTTTGTGTAAAAGGACGAGGCAGAGGAGAAGCTGGAGGAGACGGGTGTGTTATGGGAATGGAGGGGTATGTAGGTGGTGAAAGGAGGGGAGCCGCATTTGGGGAAATGGTCAAGTGGGGTGATGGTGCAAGGCTTGAGAAGCTGTGGTTGACTTGGCTTTTATAGATTCAGTGGGTAACTCTTATCGAAGGACACTTTAATTGCAGTGTGTTGAATCCAGTGGAGAGTCTGTGTCCTTCAAATAGCAGGCCCACATGGTGGATTTGGTAATGGAGAGGTGGATGAATTCCAGATCTATTTTGGAAGTAGATTAGAGCATTTGTTGGTAGGTTGGAGCCAAGGACCCAGCAAAGAAGAACTAAATGGCAGTTCCTTGCTTTCTGGAGTAGCTAGGTCATTTTCTGGAACTCTGCAGGAGGGTAGGGACTGATTGAGGAGACTCAGGTTCCACCTGGGAGTGTGAGGGCTTGAGATGTCTTTTAATAGCATTTGCTAAAGAGAGTTGATTTGTGGCTACGATGCTCAGAAGAGCAGTTTGAGTTAAAAGTGAGGCCAGCTTGCTCAAGCCTGTGAGACCAAGCATGCCTTTATTATTTTCTTGGTTGAGCTGTGGATTAAATTCCATGCTGCCCACACACCCTTTAATAAAACACACACACACACACACACACACACACACACACACACACACACATTTTTTGAGACAGAGTTTTTTTTTTTGTGTGTGTGTGTGTGTGTGTGTGTAACTTAACTGTTCTGGAATTCTTGAGATTCGTCTACTTCTGCCCCCCAAGTGCTGGGAGTAAAGGTGTGCACCACCATACTTGGCTGTATATTTTGCTTTTTAAAAGTATTGTTTTGTGTATGTGTATATGACGTGTGTATGGGTGTGCGCATGCCATAGGATGAGTATAGAGGTCAGAGGACAACTTTTAGGAGTTGATTTTCTCCTGACTATTTTAGAGTTCAAATTCTTATTGTAAGGTTACGTGGCAAGTTCTTTACCTGCCGAGCTATCTAGCTGACCCCATATCACGTATTTTGAAGCCTATCTTGATGTATACTCATAGGAAATATAGTTTATCCATACTTATGATAAAGTGAGCACAGAGCTGAAGCAGTGCAGCAGTTTTTGTGCGTACTTATTTCCATGTTGAAGTACTCCTCATAAGTTGTAGTAGAAAATGCGAACTAATCAGATAGAGTGTAGTTTATGCACAAGTTGCTGGTAAAGCTGTAAAGAGTAGCCTGAACTTCAGAGGCCACCTCTAAAGACAAGCGCCTGTTTGCGTATCTCATTGTAAAATGGGTGCAATTTGGATTAAAAAGATATCTTGTGTTTTGTGGATGGTTATATTAGACTCTAGAAGGCGTCTCTACCCCTCCTTGCTCCCAGATAATTGAGACTCTGCTTTAAAGCAGAGTAACTGGGCAGGTATCAGCTCTCTAAGCTATTTTGATGTTTCCCAGCTACACACTCCGTGTTACTTGCCTTAATCAGTCCTGTCTGGGCTGCTTCAGTTCTGTCAGTCCAGCCCTGACGGCTGTGTGTTCACGCTTCATACCGTGCCATGGAACCGCCCTTCTCTGGCTCCCTCTCCTTCTGCTACATCTTCTACTTCCTCTCTCCCTCCTCTGGCCTCGTGGTCCCCCTGAGACCCTACGCCCCTGGGACCTAAGCTCCTCCTACTTCTCTTCTGCCTAGCAACTTTGTTAACTAATCCACTTTAAATTAGGTAGGGCAAGGTCTACACAACAAAGACCAGTGTACGTGGGTATGAACTCATCTACTCGACAACCAGATCTTGGAGGCCAGTAGTTAGCATAGGAATACATAGCACCAGACCAACCCCCAACATTTATTTGTGTGTGTGTGCACCCTCGTACATGTATGTGCAGGTGTACTTGTGCTGTGGTGCATGTGTGGAGTTCAGGGTGCTCTCTTCTGTCACCATGGGTTCTGAGGAAGCTCAGGTAGTCAGGCTTGCAATTCACTTTTTCCTGCTAAACTTAAGTTTTCACTGATTCTGTGATCTAACCAAATTTGCTTGAGTACTAGGTCAAGCACTGGTTCAAGTTGTGTTGGCTGAGGGGATGTCTTTCTCCTCTATGATGCGAAGACCAAGCAGTAAAGGGGGTTATTCTTGAGCAGGGAATGTTGCTCAGTGGTAAAATGTGCAAGCGCATGTTTAATTGACAGTATGGACAAAACCCCAACATTTATTTTTGCAGGAATCTCTAGGATGAATAAGATAGGGAGTTTTAATAACTGGATCTTTACATAAATGTTCATGCTATAAATTGGCTAAACTGTGCTGTCACTTTGTGTTCACCCAAGAGTCTGAGGGAGCAAGGAGAGGAAAAGAAATATATATTTATTTAATCAATATTTTCCATGTGTTTTCATGGGTAATGCATGATTATGAAATGTCCCTGCAACTCTTTTTAGAGGAAAAGCAGATTTGAACAACAAGTAAAATAATGTAAGTAGAAAATGCTTTCCCTCACTGTGGGACTCTCAGTTACAAGCCCTGCTGCTCTAAAGGAACTTGTAAGGATGTTCACTTAATTGCCGAGTAATGAACGCTCCTTCAAAGTAGACAAGACTGAAGGACTGTGGTTCTCACTAGTAGTGGCCATGGTGGTTCGAAATAAACTTTTCCCTTTTACCCATGGAGTAGCTATTTTGGTCTCTTTACTGCTCCCATTTTGTTCACCACTGTTGTGGAAAAAGAGGGCTGCAGACTTAGAACTTAAAACATTGTGTCCTGTCTTCACTGTGAGTCAGAACCCTTAAGTATATTTGGCATTCAGTGGTTTTATAATTCTAACAAACATTTTACTTCAAATATAGCAGTTTTAGGTAAATAACAATATATTGAAAATACTTAAAAGTACAGCTATGATTGGATCAGGCCTCCATATATGCAGTGAGCAGAAAACAAGAGCTGAAGGTGCGGTTAAAGCTGGGAGTGGCAGGTGCCACCTGCAGTCCCAGCCACAAGTAGAAGCCATGGGCTGTATGCTTTTTATATACAGTTTTTAAATGCCTTTCATTAGTAAAAAAACACTTGAATGTTTTTTAGCCAGTATTAAAGATTGTCAAATGAACTATTTATACTTTTAAAGTGTATTTCATTATTTATCCTTAAATAGAGTTTGTCTCTTCATAGCTGAAAATGAGAATTAAAAAGTCTTTCAGGGGGCTGGAGAGATGGCTCAGCGGTTAAGAGCACTGTCTGCTCTTCCAGAGGTCATGAGTTCAATTCCCAGCAACCACATGGTAGCTCACAGCCATCTATAATGTGATCTGATGCATATTGTTTACATAATAAATAAATCTTAAAAAAAAAAAAAGGTCTTTCAGCTTGGCTGTATTTGCGTTCTTTTAAGCATTTCATCAGAGGGTACTGAAAGGCTGACTGTTGGGACTTGTGCTGTGCCAGGTACTATTTAGTCAGTTATTTTAGGGTTCTAACAGTTATAGAAAATTCCAATGTTTAAAATTCATGCTTGTTTGCTAGACTTTTTCTTTTTTGAAATATGTTAATTTCACTTGATAACTTGTTGCACCAACACCTGTAACCACCTTTGTAGAAGAAATTTCAGATTTTTGGTGTTATGTAAGATTGTAGGTTGGAGATGCTGCCTGCCTTTTAAAGAAATTTATTAGTAATCTGTTTGATGTTGTTTAGAGTTGATTTCTTTTCTTAAAAGTTGCTGATTCTTCACTTGAAGCCACCTTGTCATTGTGCAGACTGTGTCCGTGTGTGGGAGGCAGACTGCTTTCCTGTACTGTGCTGATAGTCACCTCAACAAGTCATACTCTAGGCTATCGTTTTTATATGTAAAAGAAAATACTTTCTTAAAAAAGGAAATTGAAATACTTAGTTCTTGGTGATTTTGGGGGGATGGGGTAGGGTTCAAGACTGGGTTTCTCTGTGTAGCCTTGGTTGTCCTGGACTCACTTTGTAGACCATGCTGGCCTCAAACTCAACAGCGATCTGCCTGCCTCTGCTGGGATCACAGCCATGCACCCACTGTGCCTGCCTTCTTTGTGATATTCTTTTATTTTTTTGTGCTTGTTTTTTTGTGGTCTTGGAACTTACTCTTGTAGGGCAGTCTGGCCTCAAACTCTTGGCAGTCCTCCTGCCTCGCCTTTCTGACTGCTGGGACGATAGGCATGTACTACCCTCCCTGGCTAATTGTGACAAATTGGGGGACTTACTTCTTTACTTGGCAAATGCCTTTCTCAGATTCTTGTTTATCTTGATTTTATGATATTCTAGTAATGTGTAAAAGATTGCTGTTTTTTAAAAATATGCTTTTAAACTTTTAATCAAACTGCCTAAGTACCAAATACTTCAAACTGTAAAATTAACTAGAAAAATATGTAGAAGAAAAATTACAGTTTTGAATATTTTACTTTAAATTTCTTAGACTAAGCAGCAAGATCAGCAAGCATTGTAATCTTACCCGATGAAGCAGCATTTGTAAGTATCTGTATATACATAGCTCTGCTAAGTAAGTATTTTGTTAAAGTGACAGCCTTTAATTTCTTGGTCAAGGTTCTTGATGGTAAATGTTAGGTCCTGCTTCAGGGCGTGGCTGCCATGCCCTGCCCTCTGCCTAGGGGCGGGGCTTCCCCTCTCCGGGAGACTCACTATATAAACCAGACATTTTGGTTCCTGGGTGTGTGTGTCTGTCTGTCTGTCTCTGTCTCTCTCCCCTTTATTAGCTCATGAGCTAATTGGTGACAAAGCTATAATATATAAATGCAGGTTTATTAGAAGTGGCACGGGAGGGGGAAGGGAAGAGGGAGCTCGTGCTGGGGGTTGGGAGGGGGAGGAAAGGTGAAAGCATGGGGAGGTGTGGGAAAAAAGGAGAGAGAGAGAGAGAGAGACCCTGCAACCAAAATGTCTGGTTTATATAGTGACTCTTTGGGATAGGGGAAGCCCACCCCTAGGTAGAGGGCAGCCATGTCTGCTATGCCCTGCAGACCTAACAGTAAAGCTGAGGGAGGGCCTAAGGGTCAGCAAGGTGGTAGTGCGTAAAGGGGGCCTCTGCCGAGGACCTACACAGTGGAAGGAGAGAAACAACTCCCCAAAATTGTCTTTTGCTCTCCTCCGGTGCCCCATGACATGAGCACACAAAACAAACAAAATGTGATGTTTTGTTTTGTTTTTGTTTTTGTATGGAAAGAACCTTAAAAAACTCTAGATTGAATTCAGAAATGGAGTCAGGTTAGGGAGCCGCTTCAGGCGGCTTGATCACTTCCTTCTTTTTTTTTTCTTCCTTCTTCATGTTGGCCTTTGTGCTTTAGTGCATGCCAGCATTGCCTGTGAGCTCTCCATCCAGCTCTTTTACTGTCATTGAGGATGGGGACATAAAGTACAGTAGTTTATCACTAACCACTGTTTGCTCAGGTATGGGATCTAAAAAGTACGCACAAGGAAATTAGAAAACACAGGAACTATTAGACTTCCTTGTATTTCTAGTTTCTCTTGCGTAGGTAAGAGGGTGTCTTCTTTACCTTCTGATTTTGCTGTAGCTGTTCTCCTTCAAGAGGTCATACTGAGCCCTTCCTCAGTGCTGACATCATGATGCATGTTTCTGTTCCCTGTGGAGCTGGTTGGGTAGACCTGTAGGTGGTCCCTGTGCCTTGTCTCTTACGTGCTGACTTGGGCAGATCAACGCTTCTTCCCTTTTTTAGATTATGTTTTTTTCCCCCCTTCATTTTGTTAAGCGTCACTTTGCTTAGCTGCCACTGACATTTACTAGCCCACTCCCTTTTCTGTTTTTTGTTTTGTTTGTTTTTTTAAACAGCCTCTTGCTTTGCAGACCAGACTGGAGTTGAATTTAGAGATCTGAATCCTCTTCCTTCTGAGTCCTGGGGTGACAGGCCTGTGCCACCACTCCCAGCCTAGCATTTATGCATATTTTGATATTTACATCTCAATATTTTCTTCTTCTTCTTTTAGGTAAAATTTGGTAATACAACCTTTAAGACAGATGTGTACCTCAAGTCACTCAATCCTCAGTGGAACTCGGAGTGGTTTAAGTTTGAGGTAAGCTGGTGCCTGTCGCTGTTGTTTGCGTGTAACCCCTTTTCCTGGGAATGATAAAGTCCACTTTTCCTTTAAGTATGTTAGTTTTTCTACCTGGGAAGTGTTTCCGCTTCTGTTCATTGGGAGTATTGAACCTTTGAAGCATTACATCGTAGTTAAATATATGCTAATGCAGATGAAAAATGGGTGTCCTCCTAGGCACTATGTCCTTGCTTTCTTTGGGTTCTAGCATATACCAGATCTGCACGGCTTAGGAACAAAGTCTGTCCTTCCAGCTACTTTAGCTGCCCTACAGCTGAGGTTGATCCTCCTGCTCTGCCTCCCAACTGCTAGGATTATAGGCATCTCACACCGTGACTGCTCTTAGCCACTTTCCTAGTTTTATTTTGAGGCCAAGTCTTGCAGTATTATCTGTGCTAGCCTTGAACTGAGATCCTTCTGCCTCAGCCTCCCTTGCAGCTGGTGCCTTCTGTCCTGCTCACCTTCGTTTTTACGTACACCTCAGTAGCATTAAGTACATTTACGGTGTTTTGCAAACATTACTATTTTCAAAACTTTATTACCCTAAACAGAAACTGTACTCTTCGAGCCGTAATTTTCATTCTCTCTCTCTTTTTTCTCTTGACTCTCGTGACTTCTACATCTCCTGTTTCTTTGAATTTTCTTATGACGTAACTCATCATGCAGTTGAGGGCGACCTTGACCTTCTGGTTCTTCTGCTTCTATTGCCAGAGTTCTGGGATTACAGGCTTTTGTTTTAAGTTAATTGATTGATCGATTGATCGATTGATCGATCTATTTGTTTACGTGTAAGGTGTTTTGGCTATTACATATATGAGCACCGTGTATGTACATAGTGCCCAAGGAGGCTCAGAGAGTTAAACCTATGTCTGCTGGAAGGGCTGCCAGTGCTCTTAATCACTGAGCCTTCTCTCCAGCCCATGGCCATTTATTTTTAAATTTAACAATTTATCTTTTTATTGTTGAATTGTAGAAGTTCTTTATGTGTATGCATATTTTCTTTACATATGTATATTTATGCTAGAGATTGAGCTTAGGGCTTTGTATGTTTTATGTATTTTTAATATTTATTCCTATCATATACCACTTCCATATGTTTCTTCTGTTCAGTAGGTTTTACTTTTTTGATTTTTGTTTTTGTTTTTGTTTTCAAGACAGGGTTTCTCTGTGTGGCCCTGGCTGTCCTGGACCTCACTCTGTAGACCATGCTGACCTCGAACTCAGAGCTCTGCCTGCCTTTGCTTCCCAAGTGCTGGGATTAAAGGCGTGCACCACCACTGCCTTACTTCTTGATACTTTTATTGATGTATAGATTTTTTTAAATGAAGTTCAGTACATATAGGTCCGTGTTGCTGCTTATGCTTTTGGTATCACAAGTGCACTCACTGTGTTTTCTTTTAAGAATTTCATGGTTTCATTCTTATCTATAGGCCATTGATTAATTTTGAATTAATTTCTTTAATGGTATGAGGTTAAAAAGCTAGCTAATTTTTTTCTTGTATGTGTAGAAATTCAGGCATTTGACCCCCCCCCCCCCCCCCCCCCCCCGCTTTTTTTTTTCAAGACAAGAGTTTCTCTGTTCTGGAACTCGCTCTGTAGAACATGGTGGCCTTTGAACTCATAGAGATCTGCCTGCCTCTGCCTCCCAAGTGCTGGGATCAAAGGTGTGCACCAACCCCCTACCTGCCACCGCCCCCACCACCTGGCTTAATTCCTGTTTGTTAAGAGATATATTTCTCCATTGAAGGGCCTTAGCATTCTTTACAAGTCAAGCAGGTACTGGAGAGATGGCTTAGTGGTTAAGAGCACTGGCTGCTTTTCCAGAGGACCACTGGATACCTGGCTTTCATGTGGACAGCTCACAACTGTCTAGAGAGCTCCTGAGGATCCAGTGCTGTTTTCTGGCATCCATGGGCACTTAAAATAACTCACATATGCATGTGTACACCACACATGTGCGTGCGCGCGCGCGCGCGCGCGCGCACACACACACACACACACACACACACACGATCTTTCTAAAAAGTAAACGGAAGAGGCTCTATGTGAGGTACACTAGGAGTTAATTCTCATTGGCTGTGGTTGCTGTAGGTTGTTGGACATAGATGTGAGTCTATGGAGATGTTTGCCTGACGAAGGATGAGGGTGAATGAAGGTGGGGCAGGAGTTGAGAGTGGGATATGAGGTTTGGTAGAGAAGAGCCTGACTCTGTGGAGGGTTCTGAGATGGAAGGAGAGTGGACAGTGTTGGGGTGTGCTCATGTCCAAGAGGACCTGCACCTGGGATCTTCTCCTAGGCTTGGAAGGACGCCGCTTCTCATCTCCTCCACCAGATGTGTTTCCTGCCTCTCCTTTCTCCATCTGCATTTTGTCTTCTGTGGAGTAGTGCTCCTTTCTAGATGTCTTCTGGTGTTTGATGGCTGTCTGGAGCGCTCTCTACCCTACTCCATTCTCACGTGTTATGCCCATGATATGCTAAGTTTTTGTTGTTGTTATTGCTTTGTTTGTTTGTTTGTTTTTAGCTTTCTAGCTTCTTTGTGGTGCTCTCTGAAAAAAACATTAATTTCATGTTGTGCCTACCTATCTTCTGGCAGTGCTGCCTTTTGTCTTTGTGCACTGATTCTTGTTTAAATGTCTCAGTTACTGATATGTCCAACTCCCCTGTTGTGAGTTTTGGGGATGGGGTGATGAAGCATTGAAGAAGCTTTCACTTACAACACTGTACTGGTGCATCATGGTCCTTATGTGGTGCAGAGAATGATTCCTGTACCTTCTTTTCCTGATCCCTGCTTTGCAGTCATTGTGCAGCCTGGGTAAAGGGTAGCTCCCATGTCCTTTAAGGAAAGAAAATGAAGTGCAGCAGACTGTTGGAGGATCTGAAGGATACTGTGTTTTTTTTCTGCAAGTCTTCCAGCCTACCATGGAAAGATAAAAATCACACTGCTTTGCTCCTGGTCAATGGCAGGATTCTGATCTCTCCTTTAGTGCCAGAAAACTTACTCTACAAGAGTCAGGATGCTGTGCCATGCTAAGGTCTGATCAGAGAAAAATGGAAGTCCTATTCCTGGTACTTGCTAATTTACCCATGTCTGCACTTATGCTGCCCATTTTCAGCATCCATTTTCCTCAGTGTGTAGCCTTTCAGAGGCACACCAGGGTGGCTATAATTCTATGTTCATACAGGAAAGTCTTATGTATGTTAATATGAGCTAGCACCAATGAAAGTGGGTGATATTCTTAAATCAGTTAGTTAAGCATAAGGTTGTTTGAATATTGACATTTTGAGACACTTGCATCTTTCAGATAATACAGAGGGTATATACTGTCTTAGTCACTGCTCTTTTCTGTGAAGAGACACCATGACCAAGGCAACATTTAAAGAAGAGCACATTAACTGGGGCGAGCTTGCAGTTTCAGAGGTTCAGTCCACTATCATCCAGCAGATATGGTCCTGGAGAAGTAGCTGTGAGCCACATCATTATCCACAGGCAGAGATAGAGATAGAGATAGAGATAGAGAGAGAGAGAGAGAGAGAGAGAGAGAGAGAGAGAGAGAGAGAGAGAGGGAGAGAGACACTGAGCCTGGCATGAGCTTTCAAAACCTCAAAGCCCAGCTCAAAGCCCACCTCCCAGGGACTTCCTTCAACAAGGCCACACTTCCTAATCATTTTAACTCTTTCAAATAGTACCACTCCTGGGTGACTAAGCATTCAAATATATGGGCCTATGGGGCTCATTCTTATTCAAAGTACCACTTTCTACTCCCTGGCCCCCATAGGCTTGTAGCCATATCATAATGCAAAAATACATTCAGTCCAACTTCAAAAGTCCCCATAGTCAGCCCAGTCTCAACACTGTTTAAAAGTACAAAGTTCAAAGTCTCTTCTGAAACTCATGGCAATCTATTAACTGTTAACCCTGGTAAAATCAAGAGCAAAAAGCAGATCACATACTTTCAATATATAATGACACAGAGTAGACATCACTATTCTGAAAGGGTGGAAAGAGAACACAATGAGGAAGTACTGGACCAAAGCAAGACCTAACGCCAGCTAAACTCCAAACCCTGCATCTCCATGTCTGCTGTCAAAGCGCTGTTCAGATCTCCAGCTCCTTTCAGCTTTGTTGACTGTAACACACTTCTCTCTCTTGAGCTGGGTCCACATGTAGTCCTCAGCTCTCCTTGGCATGTATCCCACGACTCAGGTATCTCCAACTCTTGGGAATCTCCACCACAATCCAGGCTTTACCTTCGCAGCTTCATGCAGTGGCCTCTCTAGGCCTTTGTGCAAAGACCCCTGAGACATGCCTGGCTTCAGTACCTTTTCCTTAGCTGCAGATGGAGATTCTACAAACCCTTTCTTGTATCCTTGACTCTAAAGCCAGAGTGGCTGAAGCTGCCAAGTTCTTCTTGCTGTAGCTGGATCATGGCCCCCTTGTTCAAATACATTTTCACTATCTTTCTCTTTATGGATGTTTCCTTCACTGCTTCAGCTTTTCTAAATTACTTTTCACAAGTTGGAAGCTGAGACTAGTGAAGTTTTGCCCTGAGGTCACCACTTCCTTTATTCCATTTCTATAGCATCGGGCTTTTGTTTAAATGGTTTTCGAGCAGGGTTTCTCTATGGCTGTCCTGGAACTTGCTCTGTAAACCAGGCTGGATTCGAACTCACAGAGATCTGCCTGCCTTTGCCTCCCAGATACTGGGATTAAAGGTATGCACCACCACTATCTGACTTTGTTTAAACTTTTTAATCTCTTTGCATACCGGATTTTGCTCCATTACACTTCCCAGTGCTCCTTTTCTCCGGAAACTGTACATTTTATATTTTTCTTTGCTCAGCTTGCTTTTTTTCATTTATAGATCTGCACAAGAATGATCACTAATAATCACAGAAGAGAGCCAGTACTAAGCTGTCTTGAAGTCTCCTCTGCCAATGCTATTAATCCTAAAATCTTTAATTTTGCCTCAGGCAGATTGTGTGTGTGTGTGTGTGTCTGTGTGTGTCTGTGTGTGTGTGTGTGTGTGTGTGTGTGAGAGAGAGAGAGAGAGAGAGAGAGAGAGAGAGAGAGAGAGAGAGAGGGAGAGAGAGAAGGGCAGAAAGCAGTTACATTCTTTGCCAAAGAATTGCAGGATGGTCTCTAGGCCACTTACTAATATTTTTCTCTGAACCCTCTTGAGCCAGGCTGTCATAGTCTACATTGCTCTTAGAACTTCTGTCTTCCATGCTCATACAGATTAGTGTGGCCCATTAAGTCCTGCTTAAAGTGTTCAGCTGCTTTCCTAATCCAAAGTCTCAAAGTCCAGTTCCTGCCAGCAAGCAGCATGGTCAGGACTGTTGAGGTAATACCCCTCCCCATGGTACCAACAGTCTAAGTCACTGTTCTGTTGCTGTGAAGAGACAGCATGACCAAGGCAACACTTATAAAAGAAAGCACTTAATTGGGGGCTTGGTTACAGGATCCACAGGCAGAGAGAGGCAGAGGCGGGGAGACAAAGGGGGGGATGGGATGGAGGGAGGGAGGGAGGGAGAGACAGAGAGAGACAGAGATGAGTGCACCTGGCATGGACTTTTGACACCCACACACTTCCTCCAAAATGGTCATACCTCCTAATCCCTTTAATCTTTTCAAATATCATCACTCCTTGGTGACTAAGCTTTCAATGATATGAACCTACAGGGGCCATCTTTATTCAAACCAGCACTTATGCTAAGGAAGTTGAAAAGCTCCTACTAAGCCAGGCAGTGGTAGCTCATGCCTTTAATCCCAACACTTGGGAGGCAGATTTCTGAGTTCAAAGCCAGCTTAGTCTACAGAGCAAGTTCCAGGACACCCAGAGTTACACAGAGAAAGCCTGTGTTGGAAAAACAAAACAAAAAGAGCTCACAACCAATAGGGTAGTCACTTGTGGCATGGGCATAGTGAACATTGGCAGCCATTCCTAGTTATCTCCACGTGAGATGGGCCTGTCTGTCTTTCTTTCTTTCTTTTTTTCTTTCTTTCTTTCTTTCTTTCTTTCTTTCTTTCTTTCTTTCTTTCTTTCTTTCTTTTTGATTTCAATGTCAGGGTTTCTCTGTGTAGCCTTGACTGTCCTGGACTCACTTTGTAGACCAGGCTGGCCTCGAACTCACAGAGACTGCCTGCCTCTGCCTCCCACCACACCCAGCTGTGTCTGTATTTCTCAAAAGAACCACTTCGGAGTAGCTTGGCAAGGCACTCAGTCATTGAAGCTAATCTTCCTTGAAGTAACTTTTCTCCAAAGGTTCCAAAAGAATGGATCCTTAAGGAAGTTTTTTATCTAACCCAGCTCTGGGTACTAGCTGTGCTTATAACTACTTACTGGGAAATGTAGTCTTTTGGTCTGGCATATTGCTATGCAGATGAAACACCTAAACATCTAAAGTACTACTAAGGAGCCAGGCTTGTTGGCACATGTCTTCAACCCCACCACTGGGGAGGCTGAGGCAGGTAGATCTGTGAGTTAGAGGCCAGCTGGTCTACTTAGTGAATTCCAGGTTTCATAGAAAGACCCTGCCTCAAAAAATTTTACACACACACACACACACACACACACACACACACACACACACACACACATTTCTGAGGAAGTTTCTACTTTTTGCTGTTCTGGAGTTGCCTCAAGGCCTTGTGCTGTATGCTAGACAGTTTTTCTGCTGCTAGTAACTAGTGCTTGGCACTAGTTACCACACTTGTGTGTACTAATCTCTCTACCTCAGTCCTTCCAGATAACCCTAAGATTCCCTATGGTTTGGTAGTGTAGAGTTTTGTGATGCTTAAGATTTCCAAGGTTTAAGATTTAATTTCATCGTGTGCTTTCAGGTGGATGATGAAGATTTACAAGATGAACCCCTGCAGATCACAGTTCTTGACCACGATACTTACAGTGCAAACGACGCCATTGGCAAGGTGTACATTGACATCGACCCTTTGCTGTACAGTGAAGCTGCTACAGTCATCTCAGGATGGTTCCCAATTTATGACACCATCCATGGTAAGGAACTACGGTGGGAGAAAATGAAATGCAGCCTTGATTTTGTTTACCTTAGGGGCATTTGTACTATGCTGTGCTTTTAAAATAATATTTCTAAGAGATATGTTGAGAAATAGACAAGTAGCCAGGTGTTGCTGAGAGAATCGCCATTCCTCTGAACAGTTAAAATGCTGGCTGACTCCATTTGACAGACGAAGTAAATGCATTATTTAAAAGCTGTCTTGAGGGGTAGGTTTTGGCTCTGGTGAAGCATTTTCTAGCCAGCATTGTACTCTGGGACTGTCTCTAACACTGACAAGAAAAAGGAAAGAAAAAGTAAAATACAGAATAACTTATTTGAGGTCTATAATTTTTTTAAAGATTTATTTATTTATTATGTATATAGTATTCTGTCATCATGTGTGCTTGTATACCAGAAGGAGATGCCAGGTCTCATCATAGATGGCTGTGAACCACCATGTAGTTCCGGGAATTGAACCCAGGACCTCTAGAAGAGCAGCCAGTGCTCTTAACCTCTGAGCCAGCTCTCCAGTCCTGATATTCTATATTTTTAAAATATATTTTTTAACTGATTAATACTGATATTTCCTTTTTTGTTTTTGTTTGTTTTTTGAGACAGGGTTTTGCTATGTAGCCCTGACTGTCATGGACTTGCTTTGTAGATCAGGCTGGCCTTGAACTCACAGAGATCTATTTGTCTCTGCCTCTGTCTCCCTGAGTTCTGGGATTACAGGTGTGTGTGCCACCGTGCCCTGCTAATACTGATCTTTCTTTTCTGAAAAGTTCCTCAAGCCTTTTTCTAGTTTAAAGCTGGGTTCTTATCCAGAAATGATGGCTCATGCCTTTAGTCCCAGTACTTGGGAGGCTAAGTGGTTCCTGAAAGCTGTTGTGGGCTTTGTGAGTTGAGAGCTGTTTTCTTCATAGTGTAGTCTAGGCAAATCAGTGAGCTCCAGGCCCTAGGAGATCTCCTGTCTTAAAGAGGAGTGGGTGGGGAGACGGCTCAGTCATTCAAGAGCAGGAGTTCGGATCCCTACCACCCGTGTAAAAACATGGCACCTTCTGTAGCCCCAGAACTGGAGAGTAGAGACAGGAAGCTCAGGGATGCTAAAGCACTGATTATGGCCCTGGGTCAAAAGCAGTGCATAGCTGTGAGCATGAAATAGTTCCTCAACATTTTTCCCCTTTTGCTCCTTTGAGATAGGGTTCTCTGTGTAGTCCTGGTTGTCCTGGAACTCACTCAGTAGACCTGACTGACTTTGAACTCAGAGATTTGCTGGCCTTTGTCTCCCACATGTGCTGCCAGCACCAGCTAGTTTCCCAGCATTTAACCATTAAGGTTGTTTATGAATTAAAGGAGCTCTGTGTTTGAAATATCTCTTGTTTGAGTAAATTAGTAAGGGCTTTCTTTTTCTTTTCTGTCTTTCTTCCTTTCTTTTTTTTTTTTTTTTTTTTGGGGGGGCGGGGTGGTTAGCCTTAGCTGTCCTGGACTCACTTTGTAGACCAGGCTGGCCTTGAACTCACAAAAATCCTCCTGCCTTTGCCTCCCACGTGCTGGGATTACAGGCGTGCGCCGCCATGACCGGCAGTAAGGGCTTTCTTAAAAGGCCTTTCTTCATCAGTACTGAGTTGATAAGAGATCAAGACAGTCAAGAAAAGCTGTTCAGTAAATGTTTAGCTAGGCATGGATACATTTGCATGTTAAATCAGAGGCTTACGTGGATTAGGAGTGCATTCTTGTGTCATAAAGAACTGACCTGAGTCTTGCCCTTTCTTTCACTTGTTAGTTCCCGGTACTGTGTAAATTAGTAAAGTTGAATTAAGTATTAATTTCTTCTTTAAAATGAGGATGGCGCTATTGCAGGATGACCTAATGGGTTGATGTGAGCACAGTGGGCATGTAGTGGCTCATCTCCTAGGGATCAGCAAGTCTTTCCACCACTGCCATCGTCCCTTAAAAAGGGACCTTTTCAGGCACTCTTGGCTCCCGTGGATGAGCCGTCAGGTAATAGTGGACACAGTGCTTCCCTCAAGCTCTGGTGTACCACAGGGCCACTGGCAGTGAGACTGTCTAGGAAGCAAAGCTAACCTTACTTGTATGGCAGTGTATCACCTGAAGATCAGTAAGTGCATCTATTTGTGTCATGGTTTTATTGTACATTTTCTCAGCTTAGAAACTTGATTTCTCTTTTTAAATTTAGGTATCCGTGGAGAAATCAATGTTGTTGTCAAAGTAGACCTCTTCAATGAT
Source organism: Acomys russatus (assembly GCF_903995435.1). Lineage (NCBI taxonomy): Eukaryota > Metazoa > Chordata > Mammalia > Rodentia > Muridae > Acomys > Acomys russatus. Next base: position 65,467,231 of record NC_067149.1, on the reverse strand, counting down.
TTAAACAGATTTAGACAGTCTTCATGTGGAGTTAAATTCTTTTGCAGTAAGTAAATGCATTGCCTTGTTTAACATAAAAATTTAATAAGTTTTAAATGTGAAAAACTAATATGTAGAAGAGTTAATGGAGGAAGTATTAGAGTTTAGTTTTGATATGAGAGAGAAAAGTATTGAATTTCTAGATGTCACGTTGGCTCTATGACTTTTTATTTTGTTTTAGAGTAAATGGTGTCTAATTTTTACAAGTTTTTGGAAATTTTTGTTAGAATTTTTGTGAGGCTCCAGGACAGTGACATGTGTCCACAGCACACAGCCTGTACCCGTGAGGCCCCAGGACAGTGACGTGTGTCCACAGCACACAGCCTGTACCCGTGAGGCCCCAGGACAGTGACGTGTGTCCACAGCACACAGCCTGTACCCGTGAGGCCCCAGGACAGTGACGTGTGTCCACAGCACACAGCCTGTACCCGTGAGGCTCCAGGACAGTGAGGTGTGTCCACAGCACACAGCCTGTACCCGTGAGACCCCAGGACAGTGAGGTGTGTCCACAGCACACAGCCTGTACCTGTGAGGCCCCAGGACAGTGACGTGTGTCCACAGCACACAGCCTGTACCCGTGAGGCCCCAGGACAGTGAGGTGTGTCCACAGCACACAGCCTGTACCCGTGAGGCCCCAGGACAGTGACGTGTGTCCACAGCACACAGCCTGTACCCATGAGGCCCCAGGACAGTGAGGTGTAGTCTGCTCTGGCAACTCACGCCAGCCGTTAGAACGTTGAGCATCCCCAAGTAGTCATTATCAGCATGTGAATATGTTTCTTGAGGGATTGGTGTGGATGTTCCCCCTTTTGAGTCTGACTAGATCCTACTTAAATCCAAGATGCATTTATGTCAGTAATTCTCAAATTGATCTGTTAGTGCTATGACTACTGCACCATGGAGGCTGTCAGGAACTCAGGACTGTAGGCCTCCTCAACATGTTCAGAAAGGGACTGTAATGTGAGATGGAAAGACATTCTGTCTTTTATGTTAGTATCAGCTTGACAACGTTCATTTTGTTTTTATAAACTGAGATTTATTTTTCACTGGTTCAAATTCATGTGGTACTATGTGATATTTTGATTTTTCTATTTAATGTCTATAGCTATTCTCTGAATCGTAAAAGTACAGTTTATATTTGCTATTCTTATGTGAGAAAAGTAAGAGCCCTCATGACAGGAAATTATTTTTAGGATAAAACAGATCCTAAAGATTCTTTGAGAACTGTTAACAGCAGCATTGAATTATAGAGGAGACAGTGTTGCATTTTAAAACAAAAAAACTACACGTATACTCTTTCTTTTTTGCTTAGATGTGTATTTTGTAAAATTTTGTTTGGCTTTGTGATTTATTAAAGAATAACAAATAATTTGTTTTAACAGCAACATCTATTCCAAAGTGCTACAGAGCTGTGGTAATCCATGGGTTTGTGGAAGAGCTGGTGGTCAATGAGGACCCCGAGTACCAATGGATCGATCGAATTCGTACACCCAGGGCTTCCAATGAAGCCAGACAGAGACTCATTTCTTTAATGTCAGGTATCCTAGTTAAGCAACTTTACTCTTGGTTGACTTAGTCTTAAGTTTTTCATTTTCCTTTCACATGGTACATGAAAATTAGCAACAAAGGCCATTTTTAAGTGTTGATTCCTTACCCTAGGCACCATCCCATTGAACCATTGAACACTTTTAACAAGTAGAGATCTGAATCAGATTGTGTGTGTGTGTGTGTGTGTGTATGCTTGTGAACATAACATGTGGACACACAGGTGTGTGCATGGTTGTGGAGGCCAGAGAACAACTTCAGGTATTATATCGAGCACTGTGTTTTTTTTTTTTTTTTTTTAATGTAATAATAATAAAAAAATCTTCCTGAAACAGGATTTTGCTCTGGTCTGGAATGCACCAGGCTAGTTTGACTGGTTAGTTGATCTCCAGAAATCTACGTCCTAAGTGTTCGGATTACAGATGTGAGTCAATTTAAAAAGCAAGAAAGCAAAAAGAGTGGGTTCTGGGAATTGAACTCAGGTTCTTATAATTGCAGTACAAATACTTTGCCGCCTGAGCTGTTCCCCTAGCCCCTGAAATCTCTATCACTAAGTAGCAGCAGGGCCTTGTGTCATAAGTGCTGTAATGTGAAGGGATGGATTATGTAGATTCTGGAAAGGGCTCTGAGCGGGGAGCAGTTGTAGTTTCCCCCTGAGCATCATTTGGAGTCACAGCTTAGGCAAGCCATGTGTCTATGCTCTGCTCTCTGTTCCCATGTTCCCTCTGCATGGTCATTTCTTGACAGCTGACTATATAGCCCTTCTGACCTTCTCTACCTCTTTCCTGGCCTGCAGTGTATAAATGCCAGGAGATGTGGAGCGTGTTCTGTGCTTGTATAAGTGTATATGTGCATGTGTGTGTGTGCATATGTATGTCTGTGTATGTGTGGGCCAGGGGTTAACGTCTGTTTTTTTTTTTTTCTTTGATCATTCCCCATCTTAAGCTTTTGAGGCAGACTCTCTCACTTAAGCCAGAGCTCACCAATTGGCCAGAGTGGCTGGCTCGCAAGCCCCAGGCATTCTCCTGCCAGTACTTACTCACTGCTTGGATTACAGGTCCATGCTGTCATAGTTGAGATTTGTGTGTGTGCGTGTGTGCGTGCGCACGCCCATGCATGCGCACGTGCCATAGTGTGACTTTCAGGAATCATTTCTCTTCTCTGATATCGTGCTGCAGGTCTGAACTCGGGTCTTCATGCCTGCACAGCTAATACTTATGTCATTGGAGTTTCTCTCCAGCCCCTGTATTTGGAGCATATCTTTCTTGCTCATCCACGTAGCTAATACCTTGGGGATGAGGAGAATGCAGGCATACAGTGCAGAACCCAAACTGTTTTTGTCAGTAAGGGACAGGAATGAATGAGCATTTACTTGCCATGCTTTGACTTGTAACCAATAGCATCTTACCTCCTGCAAGTAGAGCCTGGACCAGATAACCCTTTAAGTTCTCATCATTTCTGAGAAACCATGATTTTCAAACTTTTATTTTTGTATTGCTATTATGTCCTTTTTTAAAGTTAAAAATCAGTTTGTTTCTTTCTGTAGGTGAACTACAGAGAAAGATTGGCTTGAAAGTACTCGAGATGAGAGGAAATGCAGTTGTTGGGTACTTGCAGTGTTTTGATCTGGAAGGCGAGTCTGGGTTAGTGGTGCGAGCCATAGGAACAGCGTGCACCCTGGATAAATTAAGTAGCCCGGCAGCATTCCTTCCTGCATGCAGCTCCCCATCCAAAGAGATGAAGGAGTAAGTATGAGTCAGTGCAACTGCTGTCATGGATGTTTCCATCTTTTACCTGCAAGTTTCATTTTCTCACATTTTGGTAGCAGTGTTGAACATACCGTTTTCACTTGTGTGATTTTTCTTAAACCATTCCAGATCCTTAGACATCATCTATCTAAAGCATAAAATGAGTACTCATGTCCTGTGTGGAATCTGCCTTCCTGTCTAGGAGATGCTTGCATCTGACTGTTTACTGTGGGCAGTGTGTGAAGAAGACTGCAGCTTGTCTTATGCAGGGTTCTCAGGCTCCGGTGTCCACTATGTGTAGGAGCTCATGAACATAAAACACTGGATCTCATTAAATAGTAATACTGGGGTCTGTGTAAGGCAAGGTGGGCAAGCTTCTCCCCACTCATCTCCTCCCCTCTGTTTTCCTTCCTTCCTTCCTTCCTTCCTTCCTTCCTTCCTCCCTCCCTCCCTCCCTCCCTCTCTTCTTATCTTCTTTCCCCCTCATTTGAAGTTGGTTCTCACTTTGTTGCCCAGGCTGATCGAAAATTCTTGGGTTCAAGCTATCCCTAGCTTTGCAAGAGCAGGGGTAGAGGTGCCCAGCATTGTTCATGTTTAAGTAAACTTTTTCTTTGAAAGGTCAGGTAGTAAATATTTTAATTTAGACTGTCTTTATTTGTAAAACACACACGCACACACATATGTGCACGTACACACACACACACACACACACACACACACACACACTGACGTATCAAGAAAGTACCCTCTTACTCAGTACCAGACACACAAAAAACAAAAAACAAAACAACAACCAAACTACAAGAAATCTCAGAAAAGAGTTCACAGTCTGTGATCCAAGGACATTTAGACTTACAGATTGCTTGAAAGGTGTGTGCTCAGTGCAGCTAGTCAGGGCCACCATTGCTGTGATGAAACACCATGACCAAAGCAACCTGGGGAGGTGAGGGTTATTTGCCTTGTACTTCCATATCACTGTTCATTGTAGAAGAAAGTTAGAGCAGGAACTCAAACAGGGCAGGAAACTGGAGGCAGGAATTGATGCAGAGGACCTCCATGTACTGGCTTGTTCCCCATGGCTTTCTTAGAGAGCCCAGGACCACCAGCCCAGGGATGGCCGCACCCACAATGGGCTCTTGCTTATGGTACTGAATAAGAAAATGCTCTCCTGGCTTGCCTACAGGCCCATCTTATGGAGGCATTTTCTTAATTGAGGTTCCCTCTTCTCAGATGACTGTACCTTGTGTCAAGTTGACATAAAACTAGTCAGCACACCTAGCAAGGCTTGTGCCTGTGATTGACTTGGCCTGCTATCAAGGGCAGATTCTGAGCACGGTTCTTGGGGGATAGCTTAGGCATCCCTAATCAGAAAACAGAAATCTGGAATACTCTAAAATTGGAAACACAGAGTACCAGTCCTCAAGAGCCTTGGGGTTTGGAGCACTTAGATGTGGCGTTCTCAGGTTAGAAGTGCTCAGCTGGTGAAGTCCCCTCAATATTCTGAAATCTGAGATGCTCGCTCGATGCTCTAATTCTTAAGTATTTCAGAGAAGTGTTCTTCTGAACTGTCCGTGGAGAGTATTTGAATAGTGATTTGTTTTTCTGTTGTAATAATTGTGTTGAAAGTCTTGCTGGGGATCAGAGATGCTGACTAATCTGTATTGGAGCAACTCTGTGCAAGTGCCGTGACCCCTGTTCAGCCTAGATGCCATCAGTACTGTAAGGACCAGTGATCTGGGGCAGTGCTAGGAGTAAGGCATCCTTCGCAGAGCAGCTGGCAGGTAGATTCAGCCTCAGGCTGTTGTCTGCTGACTTTTCTACTTTAGATTATCAGGGTCAGATTTCTGTAGGTGGAGAATCTAACCCACTTCCTAGTTCAGCAGTAGTTGGCAGAAGGCAAGCGGAAACAATCCCAATTCTCAGGAAAGGGTTTTCCTGTGCTCTTTCTGAAAAATGAAAATTTCTTTATTTTGAGCATAGACTTGTTTGATCTCCTCCTTTGCTGGTCTGTAGTTATTTGGATTAAATTCTGTTTACAAGTTTTAGCACAGGAGTAGGAAGTTTATTTGGAAATGTACTTAGAAATGAAATGAGTTAAAAAGCTGTAACCTCAGTTTGTTTTATGTTCCATTAGAAGTGTGCCCTAGGGCTGGGGATGTCAGTGATATGTAGAGTGTTGGTCTGACACAAATGAGGCCCTGGATGTGTTAATGAGATTGTAATAAAAATGCATAAATAAAATGTGTCCTGAAAAATTATGAACGTTCAGCAGAGACAGGTAGAGTTAGACTGCACACAGATGATGGCCCCTATCCCCTTCCATAGCAAACTTAATTAAAGACTTGCTTTTTGAAGCCAATCACCATGCTACATGCTTGTAGTCCCAATATTTGGGAGGGTGAGAGGCAGGGGGCTTTCAAGTTGGAGGCCAGCTTGGTACTTGGTAAGATTAGGCTACTTGGTAAGATTCTGCCTCTAAATAAATAAACATGTACATACATACATACATACATACAAGCATACATACATACAAGCATGCATACAAGACCTGAGTCTGTTGGTTGGCGCTGTCTAGTTTTCCCTACGCCTCAAGAGCCTAGCCTGCTGCAGGTACATGTCTGAAGTAATCTGTACCCTGAGGTTCTGAATGAAAAGAAAGTGGTTTTCTTGGTGGACCTTAGAAAGAGCTGGAAACAGCGGAGTTGTGTTTCAAGCACATTCATGAGGAGACCCTCTGTAACCCTGCTGGGATGGGGCTTCTCCTTCTTCACAGCCGTTTACTTTAAATTGTGAGACAGAGTGCACTGTTCTGCTGTGCATCTTACAATCGAGGCCATGTTTAGAGAGCCCGTTAGGCTGTAGGCTGCTCTGTTTCAACAGGCTGTACTATATTTGTTGTAAGGAATCAGTTTGACATTAGTTATGCTTTCGTTTATTATAACTAATCTAGTCTTGCGTTATTGCATAACATAACTGTTTTAGATTGGAATTTGGTAAAAGGAAACAGACTGGATTTAATAGGATATCTGAATGAATGAATGAACGAACGAATGATTAGAATGGATAGGATGAATTTAACACTAGAGACGTGTTATTCTGAGGCAGACTTTGATCCAAGGAGACTGGTAGAATTCGGGATGCATCATGGCAGTGCTCCAGTGTATTGGGACTTGGACTTGGGTTGTACTTAGACATTTTCTAGTGTTCATAATACTTCACCTGCATTACTGGCGTATGTGCTCTGTGCAGTCTCTCTTCTCTCGCTCAGCTATTGCGTAGCAATACAAATCCCTTTGGTTCTTCTCACTGAAGCTGCATTACATGTGATTTATCACTGCTCTGCACACAGATGCTTTCTAAGGGCCTTAGGTGCGATCTCTTGTGTGCACAGAACTGCGCTGTAGGCCTTCCAAGCTCAAGGCTTCAAAGGCTCTTTCTCACTTCAGCAGAGAGAAGAAGCCTGCTCATTAAGCTGTCTGTATAAAAACAAAGCGCCTCTAAGAAGTTTAATGCGTCAGTCATCCTAAGCGGGTTGTAGATTTGTGTAATCACAGCAGCAGAGCGTCTGTCTGCAGGAGTGTGAAGTCCTGGTCCCTTGCTGTCTGAAGGAGATGAGTCTGGATGTGCAGTCTATGCCATATGGTAAAGGCTGCGCTGTACCTGCTCAGACCTAGCCACTTCCCTCCTCCTCTCCTCAAGCTGCCCATTCTCACAGTCTTAAGTACCTTAGCCATAGAAGTTTGCTTATAAAAGCATAAATAACTGCTAAGCTTTCTTCTTAGAAAGATATAAGTAAAAAACATATAAGAACAAGCAACTCATACCTAAGTTTCAAAGATGACACCTTCTTTTCACTTTTATAGGTGTTTCCTCCCATAAAATAATATTAAGTCTTGTTTTGGTGAAAATGAAAGCAAATATGTTAAAAAAAAAAAGCTTAAAATTCATGTCTTAGTAATCTTTATTAGTTTCATTGACAATTATGCTTGGTATTTTCTTATTTATAGTTCTTGATTTATTGATCTGATCCTTTAAAACTATACTTATATCCTAGCACATTAATTATTAGCTGTTCCTTTTTAATTTCAACTTTTTGCATGCTATGGATTAAAAAATGTTTCTTTCCCTTAACAAAAGCTCCTTCAAAAGAATTTTAACATAATTTTTGCAATCTGTTGTATGTACTGTTTTCTTTTCTTCCACTTTGACCACAAATTCCTTCAGGTCTCCGCTGGTTCATCCTGCAAGCCATGGATGCCGCTCGACTCACAACAGCCCAATTCACACTGCTACTGGCTCACGACTTACTCAGAACTTCTCTGTGTCTGTTCCCACTCTCATCTATACTGGTACGAGACCACTCAGACTCCAGAGCTGGGGAGAGGCAGGCCACGGGCAGAGTGGCTGCAGAGGCAGGCAGGCAGGCAGTGTAGGGAGGGACCAGAAGTCTTTTCTTCTTTCCTCTTATGTCAAATCTAGCTTCAGTGAAGGACTTCTGTTTAGCTGACACAAAGGCTCTGACTGTGGCAGCGAAGGTGTTTTCCAGCTTCCAAAGTCTCTTCCACAGATCCTCTCAGAGCCCTGTGATTTTTTTTTTATTGCATTCTGAGAACCCTCCGATTGTGTTTATGTGAATATCTCTGTATCTGTTTAGAATTGAAACTGATGCACTTGTGAGTCATGTAGACAGCAGCACTTTGATTTGCTAGTTTTCTTTATAATTTGAGACAGTAGGGTCTGCTTCATTCTGTGGAAGAGAGCTATTGGAAAACAGGTAAGCAACTCTTTGCCTCAGATGCAGTGTTTCTGCGTAGCTCTACTCTACCGTCTTCGCTGTGTTTTTAGCTGTGGCACTCTGATGATACAGGATAAGGAAACAGTTTTTCTTTCGGAGACACTGTGTGTGTAAATATGAAGACCGTTACTGATATTTCCACACACCATTTGTGGCCATCATTTTCTTTTGTAACTTACAAAAACATTATTTGAAATATTTTGTCATTTGTTTATTCTTTTTATTTCTCCCTTTAATACATATATTTTTAATCTCCATTAGTCTACCATTTCATGCTTCTTTGCTTTTGCACTCGGCTTATTAACTGTTCCAATGCAGATACTATTTATCTGGAGATGACTGGGTACACAGCAGCTTGTTGTCTTTGGACTCATTCCCAGCTGCACACGTAAGAAGTGACTGCCGGCCCCGCCCTAGAGCTTCCCTGATGTTTGGGTCATGCTGCCAACTGCCACGCCCTTCGGCACATGATTGCTTAATATGTCTCCACCTTCTTCTGGCAGGACTCCCTTCACTGAGGACCCCAATCCCAATACTCACTCATCAGGACCCTCAACCCCTCTGAAAAACCAAACCTATTCCTTTTCACCCTCCAAGTCCTACAGTCGGCAGTCCTCTTCTTCTGACACAGATTTGAGTTTGACACCCAAGACGGGTAAGGCGCTTCCACCCACCTTTTATTTTTCCTTTTAAAAACTTGTTTCTGTTTCTTGTTAGCTTCCCATCCAAATCTTTCCTCCTGTTTTTGCTGTTAAGTTAAAGTCAATGTGAGTGCTGATCATTTCAGTTTTTAAAAGTGTTTTTTGTTTTTTGTTTTTGTTTTTGGAGAGGCACTATTTTGTTTGGAGAGTGACATTTTAATTAATTTAATTGTTGTTGATATCAAGTCCAGAATTTATTTTTGGGTGTTGACATTCTTTATTTTATGTGCAAGTCAAGAGGAATGCTATCTTAAAGCATCTGCATACTAATCCTAGCAGTTTGCAATCAAATTGTGTATTCGAAAAGTAATTCCTCTTAAGCATATGGTTAATTCATTTTTTATTCATCCTTATTTCTTATTTCAGAATTTAGTTCCATGTTTTCATTATGGAAATAGTTCAGAACTGGAATGGTTATATAGCAGGATGGATGTCTTTCCATCTGCTTTTTGGCTTAAGGTTAGCTCAGTGTAGAATATTGCCCTGAGCTTAACTGGGAAACAGAAAACAAGTCAAAAAAAAAAGAGAGAGAGAGAGAAAACGACATTGGTCGTGTTTTTATGCTAATTTGTTTACATGCTAACTTAAAATAGTACCTAAATACTGATCATTTCAGTTATTAAGTTAATTTTTCATGGAGGAATTACTTCGTGTGGAGAGTGACATTTCAACTATCTAGTCACTCTTGATAGCGAGCTCATGGGCTCAGGGTTCTTAGCTTTGCCAGTCTTGTTCGCCAGATTGAAACTGCAGTTTAAATTTCATTATCCTTGAATATTCTTCAATTTATTAAATTTATAATTTTCCCTCTCCTGTTTATGTTATGAATGGTTTCTGGGTTTTTGTTAATGTTTTTTGATAAAACACTGATAAAATATTAGCTTCTTAAGAGAGAATTAAATTATTTAAATAATTTTTAAAGAAAGATTGAAAATTGAAAGATTTACTGTTGTTAGTGTTTTAAGTACTGTTTCTGATAGTTTTCCTATCATACTGATTAAAGCAGTTTTTATTTGTATTATTTTGATTTTATCATCTTTAATAACCTTTAATGTTTTATTATATTTTAGTGTTAGAAGAGGAATTTATAAAAAAAGGATCCAGATTTTGGGAAAATAACCAAAACAAAATCTTACTTCCCAAGCAGTGTTATTTATTCATTATAGTTTTTCCCTTTTTTCTTTCTTTCTTTTTTTTTAAAATAAGTATGGTCCTGGACTACAAGTACAATAAACACCCATTTCTTTGTTTTTGTTGCCATCCCTGCCACGCCTCTCTAACGCAATCAATTTTGACAGTTACTTTATTTCCATATATATATGCTCAGTCTTAACATATTAAACCAACCACAGGTCAGAAATCCTTGAGAAAGATTGCACCTGTTCCCAGTGCAGGCAGATGTTTCCTTTCAGTTATGGCCCACATGATACAGCACTAGAGCTCCTCCAGCTTAACATGTGCATTGTTGTACGTGTTGTAAGAAACGTAAAGATGATTTACAGTAGGCAGGAGGATGTGCAGAGGTTATCTGCAGATAATACCCCACACTATATAAGAAAACGTAGTATTTGTGAATTTTGTTCCTGGGACAGTGGTACTGGTGGCCCAGCACCCATCCCCTATAGACGCTGAAGGCTTGCTATATATAATTACAAATAATAAGATAGTATTTTTTAGTGATGGATGCTTTGGAATGTAGCATTTTAACTTTTTTTGTGCCATTAAAATGGAACCATTCAAATTATAATGCAATTTTTAAAAAAGGAGTAATGTCTTTATTATTGACATGCCCAATAGTGTCCTGGCCTTAATGGTGGTAACAGTCAGAAGAAGGTAGACTTGGGGTAGTCTTGTCTTCTCTGCCCCCCTTTCTTTGACTGGAGATGAAGCCAGCACATTCTGCACGCCCTGCAAGCGGTCTGTCTCTCAGCGTCGTCCCCAGAGACCGGATCTTGTTAAGTTGCTGAGGCTGGTCTCTACCTTGTGAGCTGAAGCAGTTGCCATCAGCTGTTCAGGGCTGCTGGGACCTAGGGTGTGTGTCTCATGAGTAGTGACGTCTCCTCACAATGGGTTTGAGCCTTTGGTCTAGTCACTGTGTTCTAGGCTACTTTTCAGTATGCCTACTGATTATTTCTTGTCATACCACAGATAAAGTTTAGAAAGTATTTTCTTGGCCTTTTTGTTTCTCAGTTCCCACAAAACGACAAACATAAAGATTGTAGAGTCATAAGGAACAGAAGCATATCTCTCAAGCTTTCTGACCGGCACCAGCTGTGCTAGCAGTGACTTTTGGAGTACTGGTTCTTAAAACCTCACTTACAAGCAGTGCGGTATCCTGACATTTACTTACAAGCCGACTCCAGTGCTTTATTTTGTTTGCCTGCCTCAGTGGCTTATTGAGTCCTTCACCAGCTTTGCATGGTCCAGAGGGGCACGACATTTCTCAGTTAGGAAGCGGCAGAATCATGTCCTAAAACTTCTAACACCGAGACTCAGAGCCTTTGTCTGCTCCCAGCAGTCTCTGAGAAATGGTGGGACAAGTGATGGTTACTGACTTACTATATAAACTGAGAAGTCAGAGATAGAGTAGAGGTGTCCTGACGAAGTTATGTGTCTGCTTTTAGTGAGTGCTTTTTTCATTAGTTTTCTTAATTTTTTTAGGATCTAATTTATTACATTTTAAAAATGAGACTTTAAAAATATTTTTCTCAAGTTCTCAATAGGAGTAGAAGGTTTGAGTGCTGTCATACATGTATGGCAGAGATTTACACACTTTATTTGGGTGAATTTTACTTTCTTAGGCAGGCTGGCTATATATATTTCTTATGATCCGCAGGGTATTTGACCTATGTAAATCTCTGTAAATAGCAGTATGATCAGATTAAAATATGAAACATTTTAGAGGAAAAGTAAAAGAATTATTGTACACCTTAAAACTGGAGAGAAAAAATTTGGCTATTTTGCATTCAAAATACAGTAGTCTTTATTTCTAATGAGTATTCCATTAATACAAAAATATGCAGTATATTAGCTACTAACATTTGAAGGTAGCAAACGTTACTGCTTTACGTGTTTATGACGGAGGCACCGTAACACGAGAGTGCTGCTTTTAACCACACAGGCTCTTAAACACACAACCAGCCGGCCAACCAACAAAAGTTGGTAGGCAATTTAAGTATTTGAAAACGTCAATTAAAAGTGACATAAAATTTTGCCAGTGATCTAAAGTTTTTTTTACTGACGACAGATTTTGAAAGGGCTTTGTTAGTTTAGAAGACAGCTTTGGTTTGTGTTATGTTGGCCAGGGGCTCTGGGCGGGTGGGTGTTGTTATGTTCTGTGTTAATTTGTCTGCATTTGAAATCCATTTCGACTGTTATGTTTTGCTCCGCCATTGCTCTCCTTCTCCTGCATTTTCTGATCATCTTCTGAATCTGCGTCTTTGCTGCTTTCCTCCACAGCACCTTACCCACAGGGGCCTGGGGTCTACCTGTGTCCCAGCTCCACCCCCCTCTCTTGTGGTTCCCTTCACCTTAAATCCCGCCTCCTCTCGGAATCTAGCCTTACCCCTCATCACTCTAGCCTTGTCAACCCCGTTCTGAGGAAAAGTGTTTCTTTCAGTGAAGAGCTGTTCCTGGCTGCTTCTGGTAGGATCACATTATGTCAGCTTTTTAATCCCTTTATTTTAAGTCATCTTTGAAAACATTATTTTATGCCATAATGAATGATTGTGTGCTTTATATATCTATTAGTAATTTTTATTAGTAGTTAATCAGAATTACAAACATGTCATTAGAGTTTACTTGATAGATAATGATGAGTATTCATTCACTGAACTTTATATTTTAAAACAATGTGCGTCTCAGGACGTGGATGTGGATGTTCGCTGTCCACACCTAGGCTCTCATTCAGGTGTCTGCTGTAGATGCTTTGCTCCTCTCTCTCCACACCTGCTCCATACACATCAGACCTGTGCCATCCTGTTGCTAAACCATAAGGCTACATGAGAAAAATTTTCTGTTTGAACCAGTTTAAGTCTCATTTTGGTGATATTCTTTTATTATAATTTTTTTCTATTCAGTACATTAATCAAATTATTCTGCCATGTTTTCTGGTACTTTATTTATCACTGCAAACTTACCTTTTATTTTGTGACTTTTAATATGCTTCATATAAAGATCTTAGTTTTATTTTCAGTTAGCATTGTATAGTCTCTAAAAATGTTAAGATTACCGTAAGAAAAACTTTGTTTTTAAAGAACAGAATGAGACTACACACATGCTAACCCTTGTTTCCTTATCCAAGAACAGCTAAAAATATAAATGTGAATTAGCTCCTTCCTCAGGCACTGCAGTGAACTTGCCTGTATGCATTGTTAGTTTTGAGAGGATGGTATTCACCCCACATGTACAACACTAGCCTTTCAGCCATTCCATCTCCATACAAGTCTTGGCCCATATTTGTTCTTGTGTTACTATCAAAACAACAGCAACAACAACAACCTCTAGGGAAAGAAATGTAAAATTAGCCTTGAAAATACCTCTGAGATCAAGGAACTAGAATTCCTTCATCCATAACTGTACATTTGTGGTGTTTACACGTGTGAGCTGTTGGTTTTTGTTACTGAGCACACGCTGTAGTGTGCCACCGAGTTCAGACGTGGGCATCAGCAGAGAATATCCTTCATCTGAATGCTGAGTCCATGCTCCCTAGAGCTCTTGTCGTGTTTTACATGAGCAGGGAGTGTGTTCCTCCTCCATGTTTGAACTGTTAGCATAGTAATAGTTATTTTGTGATTATTTTTATTAAAAGTATCAACTTTTAAATATTGAATGTTATCAAAGATTTGTTTCCTTGTTTTAATATTTTTATTAAAAATAATTGATTCTAAAATTAGCTGTGACTAGAACTTTGATGTCTTGCTTTAAAGAAATTCTTAGTGTAGTAAAGTAAAATATATGTGTTAGTTACCATCTCAAAATATATTAAATGCATAAATCATATTCTTGTATTTTGACTCATGTTATCTATGAACATGAATGCGGTTGAACTTGCTGTTTTATGGTTGTTGTTTGGTTGTTGTTTACATGTGGTGTCCTATAGGAATGGGCAGTGGCAGTGCTGGAAAAGAAGGGGGGCCCTTTAAAGCTCTTCTACGGCAGCAGACTCAGTCGGCGTTGGAACAGCGGGTAAGATTTGGCTTTTCTCTGCTTGCACTGTCACTGTGCCTTCCTGTGTGTATAAAACTCCTGAAGGTTATTTTTGATCATAACTGTAATGTTGCAGTTTTAAAGTTCAAATGTATTTAAGATATCAAAGTACTTTATTCACCAATATTTACTTTTAGTTTGGAAAAGTTCTGTACGGTTTTTGATTTGTGCTCCAATCTTTAAAATATTTCTTCTGATATACCCATTGAATGCTGAAGTCAGTTCTATACTTTATTAAAGTTATAGTATGGTTACTATGTTAATATGGTTAACTTTTTAAGAAAATGGTTAATATTTTTGCCGTAAAACATCTCTAGCATTGTATTAAAGCAGCACTTTAGCATGTTAACGTTTATCTGCTGACATCATTTTTGTCACTGGCTTGTTTATTAGATACAAGAAACACATATTCTATATCTCTGTAGATTAAAATTGATAGAAGACTGTCTAGTGTAATATGCTTATTTTAATTATCATGTTTAATGTTCCGTTAATTTGTTGAGTGGGAAACTGAGTCTAGTTTTTGGATGATTCCTCTCTCTCTCTCTCTTTCTCTCTCTCTCTTATAAACGTCTTGCTAAGGGAGGATCGCCTCATAGGTTCTGTAGAAGGCGGGTATGTTTCTGATTGTGTATGAGAGCCTGTTCCTGTGTTAGAAGCTTTTCTACTTTTAATCTTGTTCATTTAAATTTTATTTAAGCTTTTAGCAAGTGTTGCTGGCGTATTCTGACCTTGGTACTCTGGGGCTCATGCTCTTTCCTGCTAATGCAGTGCATGGTTCCATGTGTCCTGTCCTGTGCTTCAGAGAGTGCTCCATAGCTTTCTTTATGTCTGCTTTGGAAGCTATAAGCACTTAGGGAATTTGATTGTGTGTTCATTTTATACCATCACTTGGGAGAGAACAAAGGTGAAGCATAGTGAACACCATAAAAGGCACACCTCCTTTCTGCAGTTTGTTTCCGAGAATAGTTCGTTTGTTTGTCTGTTTCTGATTCTATGACGACAGAGAGTTGACCTTATTCTTTTTCCTTACTTCAAATATATACGCATATATATGTGTATATACCATTTACCTTTAGGACAAGGGTAGAGGGAGCAGAGCTGAAGCATAGTTATGAGCTGAGCTCTACCTAGGTCTCTGTTTTCTTGAAGTGCTTGGGATTGAGGCCAGAGGTGTGTATACGCTCGACAAGCGCCTTCCCTCTGAGCTGTGTCCCTAGCGCCAGTCTCCAGTTCTTTGTTTTATACACCATTAAACTGCATTTGCTTTTCAGCCACACTCACCTTTTCTTTTCTTTTAAAAAAAACTTTATTTAAATAATTTATTCAGATTATATCTCAGTTGTTATCCTCTCACTTGTATCTTCCCGTTCCCACCTCCCACCCTCCTTCACCCTATTCCCCTCCCCTAGGTCTGTGACAGAAGGGGACCTCCTCCCCCATCATATGGTCACAGCCTATCAGACTGCTTCCCCTTCCTCTGAGTGCCACCAGGCCTCCCCACCAAGGGGAAGTGGTCAAATAGGGGGCACCAGAGTTCATGTCAGAGTCTGTCTCCACTCTCACACAACCATGGAGAATATGCTGTCCAGTGGCTAGATCCGAGTAAGGGGTCTAGGTTTACTGCATGCATTGTCCTTGGTTGGTCCAGTCTCTCCTTTCCAACAGCACACCAGCTGCTACCACCAAAGGCTCACCTTAATAGTCATATCATAGATTAAAACCAAACAGAGCCAAAGATTAAAACTGTGGAGAAGAGGGTCACAGTGGAAGTGTGGGTGTCTGTTTAGCATGTTTTAGGCCAGAATAGTTTTATCTTTACCTTCTTCCATTTTTAATCCAATTGACTGATGAATTTAGTGTCCTGGGAATGCAGCTGTGTGAGGTGCTGGTGACTGCTGTGCGTACAGATCTTTGAAGTCGTTTCATGAGAAAAATATTAAAGTTATTTTGGATTGGATTTAGATAAAGTTGTGGGGTTTGTTTTGTTTTTTGAGATGGTATATAATTTGTAACCCAGGCTAACATGGATCACTGTGTAGTTCAGGCTAACCCTGATCACATAATCATATCACCTCAGCCTTGCAAATGCTGGGTTTACAATGTCCAGGTATAAGTTTTGTGTGTGTGTGTGTGTGTGTGTGTGTGTGTGTGTGTGTGTGTGTTGAATGTTTTAAATTGAAACAATTTCATGACCTTCCCCCTTTCTTTCTTCTCCCCAGTTCTTCTCATATCCACCCACTACAAATTGATAGCCTCTTTTAAAAAATTAGTATTACATATATACATATATATGTATGCAAAAGTATGTAAGTATAACCTACTAAATTTCTGTTGTTTGCAGGCATATTGTTTCAGGGTTGACTACTCAGTGTTGGACAACCAATAAGTTGGCCCATCCTTGGGAAAAGCTAATTTTTTTTTTTTAAGATTTATTTATTTTTTTTATGTATACAGTGTTTCACCTGCAATGTATACCTGCACATCAGAAAAGGACACCAGATCTCATTATAGATGGTTGTGAGCCACCATGTGGTTGTTGGGAATTGAACTCAGGACCTTTGGAAGAGTAGCCAGTGCTGTTAACCTCTGAGCCACCTCTCCAGCCCAAGAAGCTGATTCTTTTTAGTTGCTTGTAGTTCTTTGTCTAGGGGTAGGACCCTATGAAAGTTCACCCTTCCTTGTTGGCATATTCACTGATGTTGCCGTTCTTCTGGCTTGTTTGTAGGAGAGAGTGTTTCACAGCAGACATTGTATTCTGGCTCGTAACACTCGCCTGTTCCCTTTCTCCAGAGGTTCTGAGTCCCAGATGCAGGAACTCTGATGTAGATGTTTCTTTTGGGGTCAGGCTTCCCATGATCCATTGAGGCCTGTGTTGTAGTTTTCTGTGATGGTCTCCATTTGCTGTACAGAGAGGCTTCGCTGCTGAGGAGTGGTAGCCGCACTTGCCTGTGTGTACAAGGATATGATTGTAATGTGTTGAGCAATTGTGCTGTTTAGTAATGTGGCCATGGCAGGATCTTTTCTAATGTCTTAAATACAGACACACTGGGCTTCTGTACTTTTTAAAGTATATTTTATTACATTAAAAATGTATTTTGTATGGGGGAAGGCAAGTGTATGGGTACATAAGTTTTGCAGGGCAAATATGGAGGCCATAGGACAGCTCACAGGAGAGATTGTTCTCCTTCCACCGTGTAGGTCAATTGAACTCAGATTGTCAGGCTTGGCAGCTACTCCCTGCACCTGCTACAGCCTTTTGCTGGCCTCCGATGTGCTTCTAAACATTTTAAAATCTTGGACATATGAACATGTTAGACATACATTACTAGACAGTCTTTATAGGATTAAAAGCAAAGTTGTTGCGAACTACAGCTTTCTTGTATAGTTAGGTAAAACTAATGTGTAGCTGCCATGGCTTTGCATCTGTACCATTCTTCCATGCAGTTGTAGTCCCTCGAGTTCCCTCATGTCTAGAAGAGGCGGCAACACAGCAGAGTCTTTGGCTTTTCTTGGCTGCTGCTAATGCCACTTTTATTTGGGAAAAAATACAGTAAGTTCTGTGTAGAGATGTGCAGGTGTGCATGAACACATTTGTGCAAGGATCTACTCATAAAAAGCATACTTGTTTTGAAAACTGTTCACACAGGATTTGAGTTGTGTATTTTTCCTCAGTAAAGAAACCTGGAACTATATGCTGAAGCCACACCGGCGTACCAGCACTTGGAGGCTGAGGTTGCTGGACTTTTAGTTCAAGAGCAGCCTGGGCTACATGGGGAAAAAAAAAAAAGAGAAGGAAATGAGACAGGAAGTGAAGGAAGAAGCCTAGTAAACATAGTGACCTACTTATTTCTGAGGAACATGTACACTTTTAGGAAACATGGACAAAAGCAAGCTCACAGTGAATTAAGATCTCCTTAGAGTGAGGCAGAGTTGTAAAGTCAGTCACTGTCGGGGAGCTGGCTTGTTTTCTGAGGTGTATTTTTAGTTTTAATGCTGTGCCTGGATGTGTTTGCTCATATATGTTGTCCAGCATGTGGAGGCCAGTAGAAGACCTTGGGTCCCCTGGAGGTGGTGTGTGAGCTGCCTCATGTGGGTGCTGGGAACCAAATCTGGATCCTCTGCAAGAGCAGCAGTTGCTTTTAAATACCAAGCCGTTTGTCCAGCTTTAGCACGCAGTTTTGTTTTGTTTTAATCTAGAAATATAATGTATTCCCTGGGGATAACAGAAAATATTTGATATAAAAATTGAAACTTTTATATCTTTATAGAAAACCCCTATATAACTCTTGAAAATAATACTTCTGCTATGTTTTATTGATTTTTCAATTGACTTTCTTTAAACACACTAAAAATATCATGAATATTTTTATAACTCATACTTTTGCTTATATCAAAGCACCAACAAGTAAAATCCAAATGGGGACAACCGGGAAGGGCACTTTAAACAGTGATGGACTTTGTGGAGAAAGTATCTTTTATAGTGTCTCCAGCTGACATGCACATTGAACACAGGGTGTACTTGGACTGATCTTGGGGAAGCTGCCTTTTTCAACTATACATTCAACAGGTGTAATGTATGGACTGTAAATAAAACCAGCTTCTGAACTATAGTTGACCAGAAATAAGAACGTATGTGAGTGATGAGGTTTATGCTCAAGAGTGTAGGAATAAAAGACCCCACATATCCGCAGCTTTCTGAAGCGGTCTGTCTCATGGTCAGGACAGATTTGAAAGTGCCTTTTCAGTACTAACCGCAGGCTGTGGCATGGGTCAGCACGCCCCAGTCATCTTGGTGCTGCCCTCTTGTCACCTGCTGTCAGGAATAGCAGTAGCTTCTTTGGTGGGAGGACACTTTGCAGGTGGAGTTTGGCCCAAATACCACTGATGCTGGCTAGATGAACCAGGGCCCTGTGAGAGAGGCTTCACCAGCACAGCAAGCCTTTCCCTCTTGGAACAGCCATTGTTTATTTTCTGCTCTGCCTTGCTTTAGTATGAGTCTTTCTGCTAATTCCTTTATCAAGTTTCCTGTTCTGACCCCCTCCCTCCCTCCCCCTCCCCCCTCCATCTTGTCTGTAGATGATCATGTTTTCCATTTAGCTAATAGACATTTTGTTTACAGTGGTTCTTGTCTTAATATTTAAAGGATGGATATATAAAAAATAAGTATAAGTACATTTTATTCTTTGCGACCATCATATAGCTTGGCTATTTAAAGGAACTTAAATTTTAAGTGCTCTTAAATTGGGGGAGAAACCCTAGAAAGTTCAATGGATCTAACTTACTAACTACATTTTAATAACATTAGCCATCTATATGTGTCTAATGCAAAATTTAAAATAAAAAAGTTTAGAGAAATAATGACTAAATGTCTTACATACTTTTAGCCATTTATTTCCTTTCGTGTTTTAGTCTAGGTCAAATATAAACAATTCAAAAAAAATATAAACAATTCTTTGGGTAGGCTTTTCCCTCTTAAACAGTTCATCTGTTCTTGTCCTTATTAAGGTAAAGGATACTTCTGAGTTTTCTAGCTGTGTGTGTGTGTGTGTGTGTGTGTGTGTGTGCGCGCGCGTGCGCATGCACATTTTCTACCTTTATGCCTCCTGAGGATACAGAACTGTTCCCTTGCTGGTGGTTGCGCATTGATGTACTTACGCACCATGCTTCAGCAGCCCTGTATCCCATGCTGTAAGCAGCTGGCAGTCTCGCTGCTTTTACATGTGCTTCCTTCTAGCAGTAGCTCTTTTCTTTTCTTTGTTGCATTTAATCTGCCGTGGCCTAGAAAATGGGATAAGGAGGAATTTTAGAATGACAGGGATTTTAGTACCTGTAGCTACTTTACAGCAGTGTGAGCATCCCTTGTGGAGATCGATGCCTTGGGAGTGCAGTGCATGAGACTTAGTGCTTGCGGCCCTTCAACAGCTCCGTGGGGCTCTTTCCCAGCTCTCCTGTTGAAGGTAGCCGGGGCTGTTGGGAAGTGACATCTCACAGTCAGGCAGGTCAGGTAGCAGTCACCCTTTCTTTGCATCCACTTTTCCCACTGCAAAGGCCAGTATTTGGGCAACCACAGGTACTCCCCTCCCCTCCAGGGGCTCTTCCGGTGAGTTCCCGCTCCGTTCATTTTTCTTTTCAGTTCTTCGTGTCGTCCTTAGGGCGGGAGGGGAGTGGCAGCTTGGAGGAACCTGCAGGCCTATGTTCCTCCCCTGACTCTCACCGTGTACTTCTGCTTAACATGTACTGTGTGCTTCTGTGTGCTTCCGACCACACAGTGCCTGGCTCTCCCTTCAGCTGGCTGTTTACCTTGCTCTTCCTCACTCCTCCATACTGCCAGCCCTTTCACTCCAGGGCCCGCACTCCCTTTCTCTAGGCCTCTTGTTATGTGCAGGCCTTGGGAATATTTGCCAGTGGCCTGTATTGCCTATGTGTGAGAGAGACATCTTTGTGGAGACCTGCATGTGGGTCGCCAGGTTGTCCAGTCCCATGCCTCGCTGGGAAATGGCATTTGAGAACAGAGAAGAGTGTGCTCTGAGTAGCTCAGCTGGGAACTCAGTCAGAACTGAAAAGGCAGCTGGATTCTGAAGGCTGCTGCGTGTGTAGGGAAACAGATTTGGAGCCAAGAGTGTAGTGTATTTATTTTAGGCCGTGCATGTCCTGTGCTAGGATCTGCATGTGCAGAGTCTTCTGCTGTCCGTGTGGTCATCTTTGCCCTGTCTCTTCTCTTCCCCAGGAGTTCCCCTTCCTCACTCTGACGGCCTTCCCTCCTGGACTTCTTGTGCACGTCGGTGGTGTTGTCAGCGCACGCTCTGTGAAGCTTCTAGATCGGATCCACAACCCTGGTGTGTTTTCTAAAAAGTTTGGTTTTTACTGCCTTTACTTAAGGTGTGATTGTAAAAATTGATTTTTATGACTATCAAAAGCAAATTTAACCAGAAAAAAGAGATGAAAAGAGATTGTAGCCTGGAATAAGTTACTTTGAAATATTTTCAGTAGCACAATTAAAGGTAAAGTATACTTTAGTTATTTTTAATGTACAACAAATAAGCACAGTTTGATTTATTTTTGTGGTGTCATTTTGAGGAGTTATTAATTAATGTCTGAGTCAGCTGTTATAGTTGGTGTACGAGTGAGGGATTTTACTCTAGTCTTCATGGCCCTACATTTTGTTGGCGATGGCTTCCACTTTCTCATAGGGTCAAACAGGGAAGGACAGTAGCTCATGTCTTACAGCACTGCAGTGGGACAGAGAGCATGCAGCCGAGGCCTGGCCCTTAGGCCTGTGGATTAGAAAACGTGCGTGAGTTTTCTCCCTCTACAAGCTTGATCCACAGTGGGAGCTCCCTTTATAGTCCTCTCTCAAGGACCAGATTCCCAGACATGAGCAGAAGTGCTGGAAACCTGAAGGGCTATTGGCATCTGTGCTTTGTATATTTTGGAAGACTTTAATTCACCACTTCCAGCTACTTCTTTGGAAATGTAGACAAAGAAGAAAAGAATGCTCTATAATTATTGGTGGCAAACATTGCAGATAGTGCTTTGGGGACTAGCAGAGCATTGTTAGTCTTCACAGTTAAGTTTACTCATTGCTCTGTGACTTGAGTTGACCTGGGAACCAGATTGGAATTCTTGTGACTGCCAATGAGATGTCAGAAGGGCAGCGCTAGTCATGGCTGTGTAGCTCTAAAATGAGCAAATACATAATTTTGGTGCCATTATTTTATTTTGATATTGTTCATTTCCCCCGTTTCTTATTTTTATGGTCAATTTAAGATTTTACTTTCCCTATGGTATTTGTACACTCTGTAGCACATAGGGGCAGTCTGACTGCCTCTGTGTAGCACATTAAATCATGCAGACGATGTCAAATTCCAGCTTTCTGTAGGAAATTCAGTTATGAGAAGTTAAGGAAAGACCCATTGATGGACCCTGGTAGTCACTGCTTTCCATGGATGAGTGACTTATGTTTTCATGGCACCCACTGATATGATACTGTCAAAAATAGTTTTAGAAATGTATTCAACTGATGTCTTTTTTCGTTTTGTTGCTTCCATATAGTTGTATAAACTTTGGAGACTGGGAGAACAAATAAAAGTTATTTAAGTTAGCTTTAAATGGAAATATAACTATCTAAAAATGTTACTTACTCTTACAAAATCTGGCGGTTTTATTTTTTGTTATCATTTTTTGAGAGGTTATCATTCCCACCAGTTCTTCCCAGCCATACAGGAAACCTAAGAACCCAGGCGCGAGGGCAGCCTCATAGAATGAGTGAGTGTGCTGTTGCTAGCAGCTCAGCAGCGTTCCCATCTCTTTTGGAGTAGTTGCTGTCATGCATAGGAAGCCTCAGTTATTTTTATGGTTTATTCTCAGATGTTCATGTGCATCTGTTTATATGTAAACACTAGGAAATGGTGTAGAGTTACATTTTTAGTTTGCCTTGTTTTCAGTCAAATATTCATCAAGTGTCTATGGCTTCAGCATCTTATTTTGATTTAAAAAATACTATTTGGAGTCTTCTGTATAAGTATTGTGAACTAAAATGGAATGTTTACCTAACAGCTTCTCCAAGCCCCTTGAGTAATTTTAATTGAAAAAAAAAAGATAAGTTTGTGATGTTAACACTTCGTGGAAACCTGGATTAGCCCTATCAGCAGTGGGGGTCAGCACTGCTGCTGTGCTGAGCGAGACTTGAGCGGTGGCCAAAATACATGTGCAGTGTCTTTTCTGGCAGGTGTTTTTTTGACTAGTGAATATGAAACATTTTAATTTTATTTTCAGTGGAAAAGGGAGACAGTCTTATTTAAAACCATTGCCACTAGCTCTAGCTGTTGGTTACTTCAGCGTTCTTAGAACTTCTTTCTTCTAAATACCAGGCAGGTGAAGCATGAGTAGGAAGAGACAGGAGCAGCTCTTCAGCGCAGGCGGTCAGATGGCTGCAGGCGTTAGTGCTGGGTTCCTGTAGCGTGCGTCTCCTGCCTTTCTGTCTCTACTTCTTATTAACTCTGCTGTCTGTGTCTTCCAGTTCCTGTCAAGTGCTGTTGTGAATTGTGTTTTGTTTGTAGTTTTCTTTTTTTTTTTTTTTTCCTACTATTTTGCACCTAAAACTGATCAACTAATTTGCTGTTTTGAACTCAGCCTTTGTCGGAATTATGGGTAACACAAGATCTTACAAACTGCTAGACTGGAATAGTTTCAATTCAGGTATTTTAATGATCATTCAGTATTACATATGCTGACAGAAATTATGGCAGCTCAGTGAGATTTTAGAGACGTTCTAGATTAAATAGATCAATTCAGTTACATGGATGCATTCTATAATAGTTATGCCGCAACTTGTAATTTGCATAGAAATGCAAGCATGAAAATGTATGAGCTAAAATGAATCAAAACTGTACCATAAACTATGAATGACTTTGCTTATGTGACTACCTTTCAGAATATAATTAAATTCTATTTATGCATTTGGCTAGTGTTTTCATACCTGGTAAGTGATACAGGCATTAGCTTTATCATTAAGCAGCATTTGTTAACTTGATAAACCTTAAAGCATGTTTAAAATGCTTGGTCAGGCTTAATAGAATATATTTACTGTCTTATAAATCACCAGGAAATGTGACTCAGCATTTTCATTTATAATGTTATAAATATTCCAAAATTTCATAGCAGGGCAGATTTTTTTTTTTCAGGAAGATTAACAATATGTATAAGCTTTCCTCCTTCACATGAGATTGATTCCAATTTTTCCTATAAGTAATTTGAATACAGTCTGTAGCCATTAAAAAGAAACAAACCAAGAACACTTTACAGCTGACGATGTGTTTTAGTAATGCCAATTATTTTTTGATAAAAGCATATTTTTACTAATATAAATATTTAAAATTACTTTTGGATTTAAGCTTTCCAACTATTTTAACTAAACACCAAAGCTGATAATTTAAGGATATTTTTTCAGGTCTTGTATCAATGTATCTTATAATGAAGGAAAAGCACCAAAGGGCTCAGCATTTTAGGTAATGCTTTCCTTGTATGCATGAGTTAGAGGGGAAAGCCCTGTTGACTATGAGGCAAGTCATGTTCATGCTCTGGCTTCGTGAGCCTGTGCAAATGGAGAATGATCTCAATTCCCGAGGAAGTTGCCACAATTTTCTAGACAGGGTTTTATCATTATGCTGACACTCATCAAAATGAAAATGATTGTTTATTGATTGATTTTTTTTAAAGTGAAAAATGAAATATGCCCTATTAGATTTGTTTTATAAAGTAAGAATATATTCCAATACATGATTAGCTTTCTTAGTGCAATTAGAAAATTAGGTTGTGCATAAAAATGGTTGATCACTAATATCTTAAGGACATGAAGCCTTGTCAAATCAGCCACTTTCAGGGTATTACAGTTGTTGGTCAGATGACAGAAAAGGTTTATAAAAGGAAAGGGCAGAAGTTAAATATCCTAGACACATGGCACTGCCCCAGGCAAGCGGAGACAGACATGGTTGAGGAAGCAGTATATCTTGCCATCACTGAAAGTCAAGTCAGATGGGAGTGTGTGAAAGAGAAGTGGGTCTGGAGCTGCGTGCGGGACGGCTAGGGAGGAGGGGTGAGAGTCTGGTGGCAGGCTGAGCTGTGTAAGTGTTCCAGACCCAATCTAAGCTCTGAAGTGAGACTGTTTTCAGAAGAATGAACCAAACAAGTTATAGAACAGTTAAGGAGAATCAAGGTGACGCTTTCAGTTTAATGTATTCATAGTGCCATCCTGTGACCAAAATAAGGCTGGTGTTGATATTAGTTTAGGAAAAAAAACCTTGATAATTCTGAAGAAAATATGATATGTTTGGCAAGTATATTCAAATAATTTTTTTATATCCTTGTGGTTGGAATATTTTGTCATTGCTGCCCCATAATGGCAAACTGTGAGGAGCTGACCACCCTTAGGGCTGAAGGGATGACTTAGTAGTTAGGAGCATTGGCTGCTCTTCCACAGGACCATGCTCAAGTCCCAGCACCCACAGGGCACCTCACAGCTGACCCTAACTCTGAGTCCAGGGGATCCAGTGCCACCTTCTGGCCCTGACAGGCACTGCATGCACATGATGTAGCCATAAATACCAGCAAACATCCATACATAAAAGTTAAAAAAACAAAAAACCTAAACAAAGAATTGGCCCTCATTACTGAGAAAAATAATTGTTGACATTATTTCTAAAATTGCTCGTTCTTTATTTCTTGAATTCTTTGACTCTTTGACACCATGAATAATGTGAGACCTCAGTCAATCTGATAATGGTCACCCAATAACAAGGAAAAAAAACCTGAATGGGAAACACTTGCTACTACACTTCTGTATTTCAGACATTTTGCTGAATGAGAAATATGCCATGCAGCATTGCCAGCTCTGTGCTGCATAGTGACTTTTCAGTCAGTGATGAATCATGCATCGTGGTTGTTGCCTATCAGATCACATTGCCTTGGGATTGGCTGCCTTACATGTGTCACTGCATGCCATGATGTTCTTGCAGTGAACACTGCCAGTGTGGCATTTCTCAGAACACGCATCTCTGTCACTGAGTGAGGCATGACTGAACTGGAATTCATTTTGTGCTCTACAGTTTGTTAGGCAGTGGAGGACACAGATTGCCAATCACTTTGTACTTGTAGACGATAGAAAAGTACTGTGTTATTGTGTTGTATGGTGTACAGTGTAGAAGCAGGCATGGGGGCTGTGCTGTTTCTTCAGCTCATGTTTGGAAGCTATATATCCGATTTTCATAGGTTTCTAGTTCTTTTAGTGAGATACTTAACCCCATATGAATGCATTCTGTGTGCTGTTGTTCTACACTTCCAGCATTTGTGAGTCAGTCTGAGCCAGTGCTCCTCTGATGGCCCGATAGTCACTTCATGAACTACAGATGGTCCTCTGGCCTAGCCCTCCTGCCCTTTGTCTTTGTCTTAGCCATCTTGTCTCACGTTAACTACAGTGATGGGGCGCTCTTATCCACTAGGAAGAAGTGAGCCCTTCTCATGAATCTGATCATTTACTGCGATTTTTACCTTTCATTTTCTCATGTTTCTGTTTTGCAGACAGAATTTGAGAAAAGTGGGTGGATGTTAATAGCTTGAAAGGAGGCTGAGCTATCACTGCTCTTTATATTACACCCAGGCCTGCAAGCAGATCAGTGATGAGATAGTGACAGCATGGCTTGGCTCTTCCTGGCAGACGCTGCCGCCTCTCCACAGACCTGGGGACAAGCTAGAGAGGCTTGAGCATTTGCTACATGCCAGACCATATCTAAATGCTTTATAACAGCCCGTCATTTGAGTCTCAAGAGGTCTTTGAGGGCGACTCCAGTCTTGTTCTGTGGGTGAGCAAAATGAAACAGGAGTTTCCTTAAGGGTATCAGTAGAACACAGCAGAGCCACAGTGACAGCATAAGTGACCTGGCTTTGGGACCTACACTCTTAACTGTGGATGAACGTGAATTTGCCAGTGAACATGGCAGGCCTGTCAGCTGCTTGTCAGCTCTCAGGCAAGGGGATGGGGTGATTTTTGATTTGACATTATGTCGAGAATTAGGAAAAACAAATTAGTTAAAAGTAGATTGCTGGTTTTGGTTTTGAGATTTTTGTTTTGAAGTTTTAAGAATACTTTTAGATGAATCTTGAATTTTAAGGACATAAACCTATTATTTTCTTAAATCATAGTAGTCTTGAGTTATAAGGCACGCTTTAGTGGTTTGAAATTAGAAAATGCTGCATTTTCTTAATCACAGTTATGTTTCTTTTAGAAAGCTCATTTTTTTGGAGCAAAAATTCAGGTAAAACCTTGAAAAATAAGTTTATTACTTTACTAAATATTCAATTGTAAGAAAATGTGAACAGATGGGTGGTGGCCACAGACACTTTTAATCCCAGCCCTTGGGAGGTAGAGGCAGGTGGATCTCTGAATTCAAGGCCAGCCTGGTCTACAGAGTGACATCCCGGACGGCCAGGGCTGTGTAGAAAGACCTACTCTAAACAACAACAAAACAAAAGAGAAAACATGACTCAACTGATGTGTGAGGAAATAACGTCTGAATTTATTCATTCTATTTTGTTTGTTAGCTTGTTCTTGTTCTGTTTTAGCAACCCTTTAGCACACTCTCGAGTCTTTCACCGAATGTTTTTGGCATGCTTATGTGAGTTCAGCCCTGCGTGAGCACCAGGGACACAGTTAAGCTAGGTGGGCATCCTGTTAGTCATAACGTGCTGTGGGAGATGTTGATGGTCAGGTGAGAATTAAGGTGTATGTAGATAGTTTTTGGTTCTCAACTGTAGTTGGTTTTCAGGAAGTGGTGAGGCCAAGAAGTCCTAGCAGCGACGTGTGTGGCGTGCTTGCTGTATGTACCAGTAATCTAGATAAGGAGTGTGTAGTTCTGTGATGCGCACACAGTGGGGTCTCAGTTAGGCTGCATTCGAGTCTGACTTATAAAAGGAGCAGCATTCAGTTAGATGCAGAATGGCCTGTAAATTGCTGTACCAACATCTAGGCTTTGATGTTCTCTGTGGCCCTCCATATAGCAGACATATCACGTACAGTGAGCATCTTTTTCTCAGTCTCGTTCTAATCCCCACCCAGTTAGAGGCTGTGTACTCTGTACTGAACCTGAACTGTTCAATTTCTGTTACTCCAGGGGAAGTCACTTAACAATGTTTGGGAATGTAACTTCCCTGTGTCCCTCGGCAGCTAGATTACCATATCCAAAGCTTTTCTTGATCCAGCCTTTATCTCTTCTTGTTCATTTTAAGTTACGTTGAACTGGATGTGATGGCTCATGCTCATAGTCATGGTGCCCTCAAACTGAGGCAGGAGCATTGTGAATCTGAGGCTAGTTTGGGCTGCATGCTGAGCCCTGTTTCAGCAAAAAACAGAAAATTATGTTGAATAGCTATAAATAGAACTGATTTTCAACACTCTGGGTAGGCAGGCATGTCTTAGTTACAAATGTGTAATTGCCTAAAATCACTAAAGGGTTCAGTTTAGTAGAGGCATTTGTGTTGAGTTCATCATGCCTTCCTTCCTGAGATACACATTGGCACTGAAGAACTCTCTAGTAGTTCCACCCACACTTCTGACACAAAAAGATGGCAAGATATCAAGCTGTGACCATGCTCTAGAAAAGTGGACTCTACGCCAGCCACAGGGTAGCATTCCTAAGGCCAGCAGTGTGCTCAATATAGCGCTCAGGGCATTTCAGCTGCTAACAGGAGACATACAGAGATTTGTGTAGCCTATAGAAAGCTTGACCCACAGGGGGAAAAAAGCCTTAAAACAGTGTAAAGCATAATTTGTACAATAATTAAAATTTATTTTTTCTAATTTTTAATTAGATATAATTGTATAGATGATAAGAACATGCTATTAAATGTGGAGATCATTTTCTTACTCTTGTGGAATGCTTGTTAAATGAGTTCACATCTCAGCTGTATTTTCCTAAAATGACTAATAGTAACCCTGTGCTACATGGATAATTGCCATACATTTTAAAGCCAAACTGTTTTGCTTTTTATAAAAGTATAATAGAGCTTCAAATTTATGCTTTCGTACAGTAAAAAAAAAAAAAGTTTCAGTAGTGTGTTTGCTATTAAAATTTAGTTTTTAAATCTTAAAAGAGTTTGTCAGGGATTAAATGATGTCATATAGGTGATTTTTTTTTATTGATAATAAGACCATATTAATTTACAAATGCTTTTT
This sequence comes from Acomys russatus, assembly GCF_903995435.1. Classification (NCBI taxonomy): domain Eukaryota; kingdom Metazoa; phylum Chordata; class Mammalia; order Rodentia; family Muridae; genus Acomys; species Acomys russatus. Next base: position 65,438,467 of record NC_067149.1, on the reverse strand, counting down.
GAGTCTGGCTCACCATTGGCACAATTGTAGTGTAGGCTTTGAAGATAAATAGAAGCTTTCTTAAAACTAAATAAACTGGTTAGTCTAAATTTTTCTGTAGGTCAATAACCTTCATCCCTTGCTCTTGCTTACAGTGTAGAGGCTATGGTTGCCAGGGTGACCACTGATGAAGTACTCCTCCTGTACGCTTGCCTTGCTCTCACCTAGAGTCTAGGGCCATTCCTTTCTGTGACCATTTCAGTGAGCTGCCATAGTTTTCAGTCTGTGCCGTCACCTGACCCAAGCATGCGCCAACACATCACCGTTCCTGGCTCCCGTCTGCCAAATCTGCTTTGCAAACCCTTTGTTTCTCAGCTTTTGCTTTATCCAAATCAAGTTTAACATTTTCCAGAGTGTGGACAACACGCCATTTGCTTCCTTGGCACCCATGTCATGTAACTAGCTTTTTACACTCGTCAGTATTTCGCTAAGTCCAGTACTGGCATCTCATGCGCTTGCGTGGCTGTGTCAAATGAAGGCTGCTTGTGAGCTTGCCTGAGGGGTATGGATGCTGCACTTGCACTCAGTCAGCTCGCTCTCGCTCTCGCTCTCTTTAAGGTTTAATCAGCCACTTATTCTTCCATGGCTTTGGTTTAACTATCTGTTTTTTATGTTATATCAAGGTAAGTCTGATGTGGAGTAACTGTATTCTGTGTGGTTGCCCACACTTCAGGGGAGTTAACACTTCTCCATTTGAATGTGCGGGGCATTTCTGAATATACACATCCCAAGCTTGATAAGTAGCTCCCTCCATCTCCATATTACTTTTACATGGTGTTGTGGATTGCTGCCTATAACACCCATTTTTAAAAACAGGGTATCTACCATGTGTTTCTTGTGGTACAGATAAGGTGAGTCTATGGTGAGAAAACTTTTAACATGGCATGATATGATTGCCTTTGAAAATATTTTAAACTTCCAGAGCAATTCAGAGTAAATAGCAAATTCCACAAGTAAGTTTAAGAAAAAGTTAGACTTATTTGGTGCAGTGTTCTAGTTAAACAATTATTTTCTAAATTGAAAGTTATTTCTATTTGTGGGACTTACTTTCTTAGAACTTTATATTGTTTGATAAATGAGAATACTACACAGGTAATAGCCTGATCTCTGCTATAATTTCCTTTTGGAAAAGGATGAGGTTACATGGATGTTTCAATTGGTACACAAGCATGCATGTCCAGACAGGCGTCGTTGCTCATGCTTGTAATCCTAGCACTGGGGAGGCTAAGACAGCCTGATCTGCATAGTGGGTTTGGCTCCAGTTGAGCAAGACCCTATCTCAATCAAAGAAAATAATAAAAAGGCATGTGTATCTTATTAGCAGAGGTGACTATGTGCTCTGAAGTGTATGTGTGCTCTTAATGTGTACATTTCAGCGAGGAATGTGAGAAGTTTGTAAGGGGCTGTAGATGCAAATCACCATTTGAATGTTTCTGTATTTCTCAGTTCACAGTATGGGATGTAGCCTTTTCTGTTCACTTTCTTCTTTACTTTATCTTGTTCTTTCATCTTTCCTCAGTTTCAAGTCTGCTTCTTTCTTTTCCTCTGAAGGAAGGTTTTTTAGGGTAGCTCTGTCTCAAACCCCAGACTTACCCACCAGCTGGCTGACATTTACCTCATTTCTCCCCTTGCCAGCTCCTCTTTGCAGAGGAGACAGTCACCACAGGAATGTGAGCTCTAACAAGCTTCTTAGCCTTTCTTAACTTTCTCTCTTCACTACTTTCCTAGTGAGTATGCTTCTACTTCATTTATTTTCAAAAGCTATGGTAAGAATTTGATGTAACTGCTGTGTCTTAGAAAGTGGTATTTGCTTGGTTTTCTGTACTAGTGGTACCTTTTGTGTGGCGAATGTACAGTAAGAGCTTATCATTGACTCTAGAGGTAAGCCCTCAGAGTTCTCCCACACAGGCATGGGCCACAAAAAGAAGCAAGAACCGGACCACTCTTGGCTTTAACACCTTTGCCCATGAAGAGTGAGTGTCACTTGCAGTGGCTGCTCACTTGTTAAGTGCAGGTGGCTAAGAAGTGTGAAGCTGCCCCTCACAAGGGAGTTAGCGTTTCCCATGACAGGATACAGTTCAGCAATGCTGAGCATTATTATTGCCACCACTGAGAGGGGCCCAGTGCCAGGACATGCTAGCTGTACCACTTAGCTCATCGCTAGTCCCTAAACAGTCTTGTTATGGTTGAAACAGGAACCCCAGTTTGTTGACCAGGCTAGGTTTAAACTCATGGGCTATGCTTCCCAAGTAGCCAGGACTGTAGGCATGAGTTACCATGCCCATAAGCCATGTATGGAGTTTATAATTGTGTGTTTAAATTTGCCCTTCTATATTAACAAATTATCTGTGGTAACCCTTTAAAATGTATTTTTCAGCCCCTCCTATGTTTTTTTTTTTTCCTTTTTTAGATTTACCAATCCTTTTATGCCCTGTTATTTTGCCCTAGGACTTAGATCTTTATAAAAGAATGGTAAACAAAGTTTTTTTGGATACCATTTATAAATAGTGACAAATCTTTACCTTGAGAAGAACTCTAGAATGTAGTGGATTATAAAAGTAGGTGACAGAATACAAAACCAGAATTTAAATCAAATTTATGGATAGACCACATAAGGTCTTCACTCAGTGAGATGAGACACAGCATGTCGTCCTCTCAGCTTAGAATCTGAGCACAGTGTGGTGGCACATGCCTGTGACCCTAGCATTCAGAATTGGAGGCAGAAGGATCAGGTCAAAGTCATCCTCAGCTACACAGTGGGCGTGAGTCTAGACTGAGATCCTATATGAGTTCCTGTCCTCCAAACCAATCAAACAGACAGACAGACAGACAACATTGGAGTCTGGGAAGTCAAGGTCTCCATTTAAAGTTACAGTTACTAAAACAGGGTGCCCTGCATTGTCCCTTGAAGCGCTGAAGCTAGTAGAGCAGAGTGGTCTGTCCTAGCAACCAGGTTTCAGAGCTAGATCTTGATTCTTATATGAAATCAACACTTTAAAAAATGGGAAACATAAAGTGTGGAGCTATCCTTCACCTCCCAGAGTCAGGTGTACTACAAACGTTGCCTACTAATGTATAGCATGCTGTTGGGTCGTGAACTGACTTAAACTTTATTTTTCAGATGAACCAGAAACTCGTGATGCATGGTGGGCAGAAATCAGACAAGAAATAAAGTCACATGCTAAAGCCTTAGGCTGCCATGCTGTAGTGGGCTACAGCGAGTCAACCAGCATCTGGTAAACGAACACTTGGATTTCTTGACACTTCTGGTTTGGCTTGTGTGAGCTGGGAGAAATGCAATACAAATCTAAGAAGAGGGGTACAGTGGGAACCCAAGACATGGCCTTGAGAGTATCAGATCAAGTTCAAGATGCCTCCTCACCTGACCTTTGTAAACTTGAGAGCCTCGGTTTATCTGCTGACATGATGATGATGCAGACCACTATGGGCTTTGAGGGTTATAGCAGTATGTGATAATAACTGGCACACCCAGTTATTAGTTCTTGGTCTGCAGCACTTCAGCTGCTGGCTATGGGGACCCTGCCAGTGGGACATTTGGAGAGAGCTCTAGGTGTTTTGTAAACGAATTGTAAGTAGCTCTAAAGTTTGTCTTCAGCCATCCTTAATCCCAACACTTGGCAGGCAGAAGTCTCTCTGAGTTCAAGGCCAGCCTGGCCAACCTAGTGAATTCCAGGCCAGCCACGAGCTACCTCGACCCTGTATTAAAAAGCAAAGTCATCCTGCTTCCTCCATTTAGAAGTTGGGATGGTACTTTTCCTCACTAACAAAATATCCCTACCCAACCCTGCTAAGTTAGGGAGAGGCTTCCACAGGCTGTTTCTCTTCCTCCTAACTTTCATCTGAGCTGGCTCTCCTGTGTGCCCACCTCCAGTCATCCCTCTGCCCATGCCCCTCGTCTACTGTCTTCCTCCTAGCCACTGGAGTCAGGCTTTCTTGTTCTTAAGCCCTCTTTGGAGTATATTTTGGACTTGCTAATCCATTGAAACCATTTTTAAAATTTGAAACTGAAATTTTACTCTCAGAATACAACCTGATGTTTTCCCGCCAATACAAGTAGCTCCTTCATGCCGGTTTTGGCCCTATTATCTTAGGCCACCTACGCTTTTCCATTGTTTTTGTTATGCTGTCTTCCTTGAACCCTATCGTCATGCCCTTCTAGAATGCTGGCAGTTGCTGTACTTTCAAAGCCCTTTGACCCTGTGCTGTCTTATGTCTCCCCTTGGTGTCACACGGTTCCTACTACCAGATCCTCTGCTCATGTGGGGCCATCACTGCCCGAGAGTTGTCATTGTGCAGTAAACATGAGGACTATAAGCTTAACTGTTTGAGGCCACATGTTACTCCTTTGAACCATTCGAGCACCACAGAATAGATGCCTTTTTAGATTTACCTTTTGTGTTTTATGTGTAGGAATGTTCTGCATGCATGTAAACCACAAGTGTGCCTTTTGGATGTCCTGGAACTGGGCTTATGGGTGGCTGTGAGCCACCAGTTGAGTGCTGGGAATCAAAACTGGGTCCTCTGCAAGAGCAATGTCTCTGGAGCCCCCGTAGTAACTTTTCTTCTCGTGTTAACTACCAGTTTAGTGATAACTGCTCTGTCTTCTTTCCTGGTAGGTAGGTAGTCCTGCCTTGTGAATGGGTTTAGTTCCATATGCTTTTATGTCTGAAAGTTTTGGTGTTTAAGACATGATTCTTGCCATGAAATATACATCCTGTTGAAGTGTGACATGTCGAGCTGTTCCAGGATGCTTCAGGATCGCAGAGGACCAGAAGTCTGAAATAGGATGGGAATGCTAGTGAAAATGGAGTGTGAGTGGACCGCTGTCAGAAGTGTCAGTGATGACTGATGCGTGAGCTGAGGCATGGGGGGTGGAGGCCTGGGTGGGAGCTGCAGAGTTCGTGTACGTGTGAGAGTGCTGGAGGGCAGGCTCAGGGAGGCTGAAGGAGGCGGGCGGTGAGCTTAAAGCTGGATCAGCGGCACCAGGACCTCCAAGTCCATCGAATTTACTTCACAGTTTGGATTCATGTGCCAGAAACGACTGCTCTCAAAATACCTTTGCATTTGAGTCTCATGTTTACTAATTTTTTCCTGTTCCAACCCCTCCTTCCTACTGTTCTTGATGGGATTCTTTGAAGCACACCACTGTGCTGAACTCTGGTTCCCAGGTGCTCACAGCCCGTCTGCCTTGAAGCCTGGCGCCCCGTGCTCAGGTGTCACATGGCTGCTCTTGCTCTTTGGCTCCATTTACTCCTTAGTTCCCCCTTCGTGTTCCTAGTCTGCTCTCTGTCTCATTGGCTGTGGGTGATGCTGCCCAGCAGTAACATCGACTGCCAGCTGGTTTTGCTTTCAAGACAGGCAATTTGAAATGAAAAATTAAGTGAATTCCTTTTTAAAATCAGACTCAGATATGCAGATATGAAGGATGCTTTTTAAGTTTCCTGTAGTATATTTTGGGTACTGCTTTAGATACTTTTGTAACTCTAATTCAGGTTAAGCTGTAGCACTATAGATTCCTTACATAGTTGTATTTTTACAACAATTTTAATAAAGCTTTTATAGATATTTAGAGTAATAGTTTGGTAGCTTGTTACTGGATTTGCAGTTTAAATTTTTTAATATTTCAGGAAGCTATGGATGTTAATTTATTTTGGGCACTTTTAGGTTGTAGCAGCTCTTGCCCTCATCAGGTGGTCCGTACTTTGCTTATTTCCTGCTAGGTGTAGGGTCCTTGGATACTAACTTTTAGGGTGGTCTGACCTGGACTCAGTTCGTCACTCTTGATATTTAGTGTTTCCCGAAGGCTTACAGTTGGGAATTTTAACCTGTGGCTTTTTGTCTTCTCTTTTCTAGTGAAGAAGTCTGTATTTTATCGGCATCTGGCACGGCGGCTGTACTGAACCCTCGGTTTCTGCAAGAAGGCACCGTGGAGGGCTGTTTGGAACAGAGGTTGTTATGGCTTGCTTTCCTAAATAGAGAAGGGAGAGACTGACTTTTTAAAACCTCAGAGCTCAGGTCGTTTTCTGTGTAACTGACAGTGGGATAGTGGCCCCGCAGTGCTTGCTGGTTTCTTCTTGGCCAGCCTGTACTGGTAGATGTGCGGGGCTGTCTTATACACCACTGTCTCTGCTGTCTTGAAGAAGCCCCTTGTGTGACTGACTGCAGAAGAATCAAGTACATTTTTTTTTTTGGCTTTCTCATGAAATGGACCTGCTTTGTTTACTTTTCTTCTTTTTGTCTCATCCCCACAACACAATTTATTCTCATCAATTCTTCTTTCACAATCACGATCAAAGCACTCACTATATTGTGTTAAACTGCTTAAAAGCTTTATGAAAAAAAGACTTCAAGGCATGTGAAGTGGAAAATAAAATGTTAGATATATATAAATATATTAGGATATATTAGCTTAATATTGGCATCTGCTGTGATAAAAACAACTAAAGTAGATAAATTAAGGAGGGAAGTATAAAAGTGCTCTGTGCTCTACCTAAGTGTAACTCTGCAAGAGGCTATGCTATGGAATGATGTGCCAGTGTGGGTGATGAGGACCTTGGCTATTTTATTCTTTTGAGAATATTCAAATGGATATTAGCCATTCATTATTCTAGAGCCTTCAAAACAGGGGCATTGTTGAGGAATTGGACTATACTGTTGGGTGCATAGTGTGTTACACCTAGGCTGAGAGTGAAGCAGAACCTGTGCTTGTTGGGCAGGCTACAGACAGCCACGCCTGAGGGATACCCCAGTCAGCCTGCATTCTTGAGGAAGGTAGAAGGTCACCAGTGGTTGAATTTAGAAATCTGTTTGTGTTAGGCAAGCGCTTTGCCATGGAACTACATTCCCGGGATCTTAAGAGACTAATATAATACATTTTCCAAAGCTGCTGGGTATTTGTTTTATAAATTCTAATAACACTTTAGAGCATTGTTTAGTGTGTGTGCATGTGTGTGTGTAGGAGAGTTGTGGATGCACACATGCCATAACATGTGGGTGGTAGTCAGAGGACAACTTGTCACAGTGATCTCTTTCCTTTCAGTGTGTGGGTTCCAGGGATCAGACATAGGTGACCAGACTCTGTGGTAAACCACCTTTCTACACTGAATACTTGTGCCAGGTCCCTCACGTCATGGCATTAGCAGTGCTTACTAGAGATAACTTGGAGAATGTTGGAGAGTAGAAAGAAAATTGATTCCCTGAGTCTTAGTGTTTAGAGAAAGTTCTTTCTGTGTTGCTTGTGTGTTCATGGGTTGTACTGCACTGATCTTGTGCCTCATGCTGTTGCCGCACACCCAACTCTGTGCAGAGTGCTTAGTTAAAGATGGCTCCACCTAGTCTCCCTCCTGAGTCCCCACAGGAGGTCAGCTTCCTTCTGATGGAGTGTCTGAGCAAGCTGCTCTGTGTCCAGCCTGACTCAGCAGGGAGGGACTTGTATTTGCATCTGTCACAGGGACAGGGAGGGCAGAATTAGCTATGGTTTTCTTAATCTTCAGAACAAACCAACCAACCCGAAAGACATTTCTAAGTAGTCATTGCAGGTTTATAGAAGAGGCTCTGATAGTTCAGGTAACCGGTGTTGACTCACTGCTGATCGTGGTGCTCATTGTAGGTTTGTTTGTAATATGTATGTCATATGAAGTAGTTCTTTTGGCCTCTCAGGAATGTTAAGCTATTAGAAATAAGGAATCTTAGTGTATACCTTTTTCTAACTTACTTTTCTTTCCTTTTTAAATACTTTTTTTTTTTTTTTTGGTTAAAACCCCCAATTTCTTATTTTTGATTCTGGGGTGATTTCACACATGCATTTGGTGTGTGTTGCTCACTTTTGCCCTTCATTATCACCCTCGCTTCACCTCTCATCCCCACCGAGATTGTTTCCCCTAGTGGGTTCCCCGTCTGCTTTCGGTCTCCTTTGGGGACCCACTGAATTTAATTAAAGTTGCTTCTGTGAAGCAGGGGTGGAAGTTACTTACTGGAGCATGGGCAGCATACCGGATGGCCACCCCACTGAGGAAAATGATCCCCCTCTCTCGGAGGCCATTAGCTGTCAGCACTGCAGTCGCCTCCCGAGGAGGGGGCGGGGCTCCATGAGCTCCTCCCTCAGGCGCTATAGGATGTTAGTGCTCTTTACTTTGTGCAGATCTTGTGTCGGAAACCACAGCAGCTGTGTGTTCCTGGGTGTGTGATCATGTCATCTACAGATGACAGTGTTTTATAACATGTCTCATCCTCCTGTGTTGCTCGACCGTGGTGGGGTTGATATGGATGTTTCACTTAGGGCTCAGCACTCAATGTTGGGTCACTTAATTCTCAGCACTTTGACCACACATGAGTCTCTCCAGATAGAAACTTCTCTGACCACGGCTAAGAGTAGCATTAGTCTACGGATATAAATGCCAGTGTTTAGAAGGCAGTTTGACCATGTCTACTCAGAAATGACTGTAGTAGTTTCCTCAGTTGGGCTTATGACCTCCCTGGCCAGGGACTCCTGACCAGTTTACATACTAGGTATGAGTTCTCCCCGTGGAATCAGCCTGTAGTCCAATCAGTAAGCAGCAGGTTACTCACAGTAGGCAGACCACTATTGCATCAGTGGGCATGACTTCCTGACAGTTTGCTGTTGCAGATCACAGGGTCTTGTTACTGGGTAACACTTTCTCTGCAGAAGCCTGCCCCTCACTTAGCACTTGTGAGCTGCTTGCAGGTTAGTTCTAGCAGGTGTCTGTGTGTCCTGAAACCGAAGCATTCATTCATCTTACCATTCAGTTCCCACAGGCAACCAAGAGTTGTTTGTTTATTTGTTTGTTTGGGTTTTTGTGTGTTTATGTTTGTATTTACTAACTGTTAGGAAAATATTACCTTTGCTGTCTATCCGTCTGTTTTTATGATATTTAGCTCCCAAATGTTTGTGTTAGACGTCATCTCTGTCACGTCATGGCATGTGATCAAGCAGAATTAGTATAACATGACTTTTTTTCCTTAGAAGAGTAGTAATGGCTCCAGTTTCATGGTTGCTAGGAATTTATTAGTTACAGTGGTATTCCTACTGCTCTGGTATAAGTTGTATGGGTTTATACACAGACACTCTGTATGTAACTTATATTGCTTAAATGTTATAAGTATTTTAGAATTGCCCTATGACTCTTGTTTGCTATTTTTCTTTTTTTGTTTCTTTTCTTTTCTTTTCTTTCTTTTTTTTTTTTTTTTTTTTTCTTTCTTTTTTTGGTGAGGGTGACTATGTATTGGACCCTGAGTAGAGAGCCTTATTTTTAAAAATCTATTTATATAGGATTGAAGAAAATTTGCCTGTGGGCTGCGGATTCTGCCATATACCATATGATGAACTGAACATGCCATTTCCAGCTCATCTCACGTATTGCTGTCACTGCAGGAAACAAAAAGTCCCTGATGTTCTCTTTACAACTATAGATCTGCCCGCAGATGCAGTGGTTGTTGGAAAAGGCTGTCTTATTCAGGCAAGGTATGTTTGTGAAAACTGTATTTGCTGTCCCTGAAATACCATGAGGTGCAGAGTCAAGCTTGTTGTATAATATCTATTAATTCTTACACGTCTGATCCTGGACCAACTCAGCAATTCCATATGAACCTTGTATTTATCCCCTGTACGGCTGACAGAAAAAAAAAAAAACACTCAAGTGTTTCAGTTCTATTGTATAGGTGTTTATTACATGTAAGAGTTGATTTGCCTACTGGCTTGGAGTATGGCTAAATATCAACTGCTTTAGAAACTGATATATTCTGGAACTGGGTGATTTTTTTCTTTCTTTTTTTTCTTTTTTTTTTTTTTTTCCTCTTTTGAAGAACAGTGTTCCATAACATTTCTTTTGCACAAAACTCAGCTGTTTGTTAGAATAGGCCATCCTGAAGAATAGGCCGCAGACAGCTCCAAGTGTCTAGGCCACCAGCAACTGCCAGGCTTCCTTGTCCCTTGGGTGTTTCTGTCTTCACCTGGAAACTTCAGAAGTAATGACATCATCAGTTCTTTTCTCCTTGAGACTCCTTTGATTTCACAGTGTCCACTGAATCTTTTTTTTTTTTTTTAATTATTTACTTTTATTTTACATGCATTAGTGTTTTGCCTGATGTTTGTCTGTATGAGAGTGCCGGGTCTGCTGGAACTAGAGTTATAGGCTGCCATGTGGGTGGTAGGAATTGAACCCAGGTCCTCTGGAGGGACAGCTGGTGGTCTCTACTACTGAGCCCCCTCTCCAGCCTCTGACTCTTCAGGCTGTTGACTCATGCTCATGGGAGCCAGGGGTTTCGGCCCTGTGAGTCCCATATTTATAAATCTAGTGCAAAACATTCTCCTGAGTTTACACCCATTATACAAACCACTGCTGTTTATGTTATTTCCGTTGAGCTGATGGTCCCCCACTTCCTGTTCATGACCCCCACTTCCTGTTAATGCCCTCCACTTCCTGTGACAGTCCCCATTTTCTGGACAGCCTCCCAGTTCCTGCTCTTCTTCCTCACTTCCTGCTCATGTCCCCCACTTCCTGCCAATGTCCATTTTAGGAATCGTTGCTATTGTCCTCTTTTACACATCAGATTAATTCCAGACTTGTATTGAGTTTTGTTCTGAAATATATTTCTATTCTGTTTAGTGTTTTCTTCTGTCTTTTGCTTCCATTTTGGAATACCTCCCTGTCCCCCAGAGAATATATTCTTTAGTATTTCTTAATATGTTAGTGATGAATATTTGGCGGGGGCAGGGTCTGGAAATGTATTTATTTTTATGTTGAAAACAATTTCATCTGTAGGTGGTTTTGTGAGCACAGTAGAGACAGCTTTTACCCCTGCCTTCTGGCTGTCATTGCTGCTGTGTGAGCGGTGTGTTGATCTGACTATGTTCCCTTTGAAGGCTTTCTGTTGCATAATAGGTGCTCAATTAATTTGTGTTCTTAGCTAACATTTCTCTCTGCTACTCATCCTGTATCACAACCTAAGATTAAGAAAAAATTACTTGTGTGGTATTTTGCTTACATGTATGTGTACACACCGCGGTCATACCTGGTGCCTTACAGAGGCCAGAAAGGGGCATTAGATCCCTTAGAACTGGAGTTAGAGATGGTTGTGAGCTCCTATGTGGGTGCTCGGACTTGACTTCTGGTTCTCTGGAAGAACAGCCAGTGTTCGTAACTGCTGAGTCACCTCTAGCCCTGGAACTTAAGATGTTTAATTGTGTAGTGATTCTGATCAATTAATTAGGTTCTAGAGAGAGAGAGTTTCTAGAGTGTGTGTGTGTGTGTGTGTGTGCGTGCGCACGTGCACGCGGGAGTGTGTGTGTGTTTTGTTTTGCTTTTTGAGATAGGGTTTCCTCTTTGTAGCCTTGGCTATCCTGGACTTGTTTTGTAGACCAGGCTGGCCTCAAACCCACCAGAGATCTGCCTGCCTCTGCCTCCCTGAATATTGGGGTTAAAGGTGTGTGCCACTGTGCCAGGCTGAATTGGGCATTTTTAATGTCTACGTAACTGAGCTACAACTTCCAGTAAAGACATACCCAGTGGCAGAAATATCAAAGCAATAGTTTTTGTGTAACAAATCTACTTGAGACGAGTGTGTTTCCAAACATGTTTTTAGGGAGTCTTAATAGTGCTGGAGCTCACACCCAGGACCTCAAGCACCCTAAAAAGAACTACTGCACTGAACCAGTTCCCCATCTGGGCATTTCTCAGGAAGGTACCAAGAACTGACAGAATTACTCTCCTTTGTAGGTTATGTCGCTTAAAAAAGAAAGCGCAGGCAGAAGCCAATGCCACAGCTGTCAGTAATCTCCTGCCGTTCATGGAGTATGAAGTACACACCCAACTGATGAACAAGCTCAAACTCAAAGGGATGAACGCTTTGTTTGGACTAAGAATTCAGATCACAGTGGGTGAAAACATGTTGATGGGCTTAGCGGTGAGTTGAGAGGCTGTTGCCTGTCTTTCACCAGCTCTGTAGCTGGAGACTCTGTGGTGTGGGTTTCATAGGGTTACATACCTGGGGTATGAGGCAGGATCAGGAGACAAGGGCTAATGGCTACACAGCAAGACCCTGTCTCAAAAGAATAAGTAAACAAAAGTAGAAGACTTAGTTAAAGAAGCAGACGTCAAACCTTTAACAATTGGGCCTGTTTTAAGATTTGGCTCTGGCAATTGGCCAGTTCCAAGGGATCAGTGTAAAAATTATTACTTCTAGTTCATTGAGTGGAAGCCACTGACCTGAGCTTTATTATTATTCATATATTGGACTATTGACAATTGCAGGATTTTCATCTGTGTGTTGCAGCTTTCAAATTGTATTTCTTGTGCCATCTTTTCATGACAGGTAGATACATTTAAGTTATAAAATCTATGGGCATTCTACTCCTTTTTTCTATATAAATTTATAGTTAAAATACAGAATTATTTCCTATTTTCTTTCCTTTTTTTATTAGACCAAGTATGTAAGTTTTATTTATGATTTTAGGTTTTGAGACAGGGCAGGGTTCTTGGTAATAAACACATCCTGGCCTCCTGAGTACTGGATTTGTAGGAATACACCACCATTCTCAGCTGCACATTTCTGTATGTGGTAGATAATTACGTGATTGTGTTGCATTGGGTAGTTCATGGCATTGGTGTAACTAAGGCCTGCCTTGGGTAATGCTTTCATGCTCCCTAGTGACACCATTTGCAGCCAACTGCCATTTTCCATGCCACTGCCCTGTGTGCTTTGAAGTCTCATGGTCTGAAGGCTAGCCTCTGTGTGAGCTGACAGGGCAGTCTCTGTTAGGTGTCACTTAAGAGGAGAGGATGGTGCTGCCACAGGCCAACATTCCAAAGTGACAGGGCCTTATGCGCTGTCATTGATTTAAAACCCAGGCCTGTCTGGTTCTGCAGCACACAGGTGTTGTGGGTCATCAGTCAGTGACTGTAGCCAGGTATTGACATGAGGAGCTAAGCTATGGCTGTGCTGATTGAGTTCTTGAAGAGCACTGTCAAGGGCCAGTTTCAGCTGATGTGCAGACATCATTGTAGAATATCAAAAAGTTGACAGTTGATGGATTTCATATCAAATATACAAGCATTCAAAATTGAAAGAACTGCCTCTCCCTTTAATGCTTCTTCCCCCCTTATTATTGCTTCATATTTATTTGTGGGTGTGCACGCGTCATGCTGCACATACTGGGTTCACAGGTTGGGACCAAAGGGCAACCTGAGGACGTCTCTTCTCTCCTTCCACCCTGTGGGTTACATGCATAGAACTCAGGTCGTCAAACGTTGCAGAGGGTGCCTTTACTCGCCATCTTACCAGCCCTGTTTTTGGTTTTTTGAGATAGGGTTTCATGCAGCCCAGGCTGGTCTTGAACTTGCTGTGTAGCTGAGGCTGGTCCTAAATCCCTGATCCTCTTGGCTCTACCTTTTAAGAGCCGGGATTGCAGGCATGTGCTGCCACAACCACCTTTATGCTTAGATTTCTTTCCATCTTGCTCTGCTTGTGGTAGCTTAAATACACATGCACACACGTAGACTTTATTTGCTCTATTGTTTCCATAATTTTCCAATACTGATCGTGTATAGTGATTGCTGTAGAAGGAGAAGTTGTCATGATGTCAAGTAATTGTTTGTGTTGCTGGCTTTGGAGTGAGGAGGGGGATGAGCCGTGTGGAGGAGGCTGCTCAGGGTTCTTCTTGCCATGTCCTGTCCCTCCTGACTGTAGCTGTGCTTCTCTAGGCAGCCTGCAACTCACGGGTGGGAAAGCTGTTGCAGTAGCATTTTTCTTTTTGCTAAGGTATATTTGATTTCAAGTGATTTTTATGTACTTATTTTAGATTTTGAGACATGGTCTCCTACTGTAGCCTAGACTGTCCTGGAGCTCACGGTGGATGTCACATTCTCCTGCCCAAATTGCTCAGAGTTCAACTTTTCTTTTTCTTCCTGTCTAGGAAGTACACATTCCTAGACAGGGAACTTGAAGCCATGCTTTGATGTTGTGTTTGATTGTGTCCCTGTTGCTTTCACAAGTCGGCCACAGGGGTCTACTTAGCAGCCTTACCAACGCCTGGCGGGATCCAGATTGCTGGGAAGACCCCTAATGATGGCTCCTATGAGCAGCACATCTCCCACATGCAGAAGAAAATAAATGACACGATTGCCAAAAACAAAGAGCTGTATGAAATCAACCCTCCGGTAAGTGAATGACCCTACCCAGGGAATGCACCAGTTATTGGTCAGGTGTAGTTCATTTAGAGGACATCTCCCCCTCCTGTCTGTTTAAGTGTCTTTTCTTGGGCGAGGCCTCCTCTGACATCCAGGCTACAGAGGGCAGCTCTCCTTTCAGATTTCACTTGTCACTTCCTCATTTGTTTCCTGTGACATGCATGTGCATGTGTCTATGTGTGTGTGTACTTGTGTGCAGGTTCTCAAACTCAAAGATTTTAAACTTTTTTCTCTTGCCCATTGTGACTTGTAGAGCAAAGCTCCATTGTAGCTGTGTTTCTTGTCCTAGAAAGGTCTCCCTGTAATGAGAGCCTCTCAGTACAGACTTGTCAGGTGTAAGTTGTTTTAAGTGCTGGCTTCAGCTGGGTAGTGACTTACATCTGTAATCCCAGCAGGTGGGCAGCTGCGGCAACTCACTGCTGTGAGGTTGAGGCCAGCCTGGGCTACAGAGTGAGATCTTTCTTGAGAAAGAAAGGAAACAGAGCCTCTTTGTAAACAGATTTCTTATGGTGAACTTGCAGTCCTGAGAATGTTTCAGTGACTGCTCCTTTCAAGGTGCTCAGCAGCCACAGTCAAGCGTACTGAGCTGGCAGGTGCCTTACACACTGCTTCTGCACCACAGACACCTTTAGCTGGAGTCTGAGTTAAGAGAAACACGCCATAGTTACAACGATTTGTTTCCTGAGTTGAAAATGTAATCTTTTGAATGTTATGAGATAAGTAAATTTTTCATTAAAATTGCTTCCCGTTACTTATTATTTAGTGTCAGTTGCTTTGTGTTTCTGTTGGACAACAACTTGAGCCTTAAAAAAAAAAACAATGAAATGCTGCTGTGTTACTATATTAATATCTGAAAAATAGCCAAGCCTAGCTTGCCACCTTTCTCTAGAACCCTCAAGGCTTGCGGGAAGCCAGAGCTGGCTAAAGGCTGTCTGCAGTGTGCTGTTGCCAGGGAACCACACCCCTTTCCAACCACCTCCCCCTCCCAGCTGCTTTTATGGGTGGCTTTTTTTCCTGGCTATCTGAGCTTTCTTCCGACCTATGTTTGAGTTTCTGTCCAAGCTTGGATTATGTTCCTAATGGGATGGGCACCATTTGTAAAATTAAGTTGTGATTTGGGGGCCTGTTTCTAGTCGCCTGTTCTAGCTCCAAAATAATGCGACAGAGACCTGTAGATTTATTCAGTCAGCTTTAAGGCTCTGGAGCTGGGCAGATAGCCATCTATCCTAACCCTCTGTGCCAGTCTGCCCACTTCCCAGGCATGCCCCCAATTACCTGCCACAGTGGTCCTGCCTGGACGCTCCTGCTCCATCAGGTCAATCCTCATGGCCACACCCTTCCTCTGCCTCTCCCTCCTTCTTCTTTTCTTTCCTGTGGCCCCTACCTGAGACTCCCAAGACTGAATGCAGAACCCCTGCCTCCTTGTCTTCTCTGGCCTAGCTTTAGGGTGCTTAGCTTCTATATTTACCAATCAGAGATTTTGGGGAGCATTCTTTACACAGCATTGATCAGTGATCGTGGCAGTGCTCATGTCCTGACTGCAACCAGATCTCGGGGCACAGAAATCAGCATCTGAATACACAATGAATGCACCAGAACACCCCCACCACTTTTATAGATAAAAAAAGAACATCTGTGTCTTCTATGACCCTAAAGATTAAACTTAAGTATGGAGTTCACTGAATGTTTCTTATGGATGTTCCCCCCCCCCCCGGAAGCTGCCTATTAATATAAAACTTTAAAAGCAAACTGAAGAATTGAGTCTTCGTAATTACATTTCTTTCAGGAGGTATCTGAAGAGATGATAGGCTCACCCATCCCAGAACCTAGACAGCGCTCAAGACTTTTAAGATCACAATCAGAAAGTTCTGATGAAGTTACAGAGCTAGACCTTTCACATGGGAAAAAGGACGCTTTTGTTTTAGAGGTAATATTGCATTGCATTTTTTAATAATTAAAAAATAAGATGCCAGGAGACAGATGTTATGTGGAGTTTGTTGTATGAGCATGTGGGGAGAAGGAAAGGGGGAGGGTACCCCAGAGAGATGGGGGAAAGAGAGGGAAAAAGAGAGCCAGTGGTTAGGAGAGAGAACGGTAGGTGGGCCTGTCCTTTTATACTGCCCTGGGTAGGGCCATGCCCCGTACCAGGTAGGCAATGACATCACAGGTAGGCAGACTGGGGCAAAATCCTAACATTCCTTCCTTTTCCTATAATTTAAAAAAAAGAGGACGTTGGATTGTTTTTCATATAAGGTAAGTTAAAGTATATACATGTAGGTAAGGAGGAAAGGAGAGAGAGAGAGAAAAAAAAGCCAATAATAACAAAATGTCCAGATTATATAGTGAAGGGGAAGGAAAAGCTCTTTGCTGAAAGTTCAGGGTAGAGGGCAAGATATGTCAGCCATGTCCTGCAGCAGATAGGGACCGAGGGCTGAGAAGATAAATATTTTATAATTGGGTTCTAAACTGATGTGGCACTTTGTTCTGAGTTATAAGTATCAGGGAAGTTGTAGAAATCACACAGACTTGAAGGTAGCAGCACTGGTAGCTGGTGCTGTAATGTAAATAGTTCTGAAGCCACCTGGCTTGAAATAAATTATAAAGTGAGAGTTGAGCAACCATCATCAAAACCCTAAAATCTGAATTGCCCAGAAATTCCAAACTTGAGGCTGGGGCTGTAGCTCATTTGGTAAAGTGCTAGCCTAGCGTTCATGATGCCTGTGCACAACCCTCCGCTCCATGAAGACTGGATGCACATGTTGCCTTCACCTGGGACCCTGGTGCTCCAGAGGAAGTGCTCTCTGTATAGTGGGACACTAAAGTGTCACTCAGGAGAGACAAGCAGCTGAGTGAGATCAGAGGTGGTTTTGTTTTTGAACCTTTATTCATTTTTAATGCATTTTGTATGCATCTTCAGGTTGTCCCTGAGGACAGGGAGAGCCAGATACCCAGTACTAGAATTATAGGCTTTGTTACGAGCCACGCAGCATGGGTGCTGAGAACAAAAGCTGGATTCTCTGCAAGAATAATGTGTGCTCTTGACTGCTGAGCCATCCTCCTGCCTCCTGAGATGAGTTTTTATTTTCAGAAACCCAAAGTGGAGCCATTTACCATTGCTCTGCAGTGTGAGATGGGGGGAAATGAGAGACAGTGGAGAAGCAGATGGTTCAGGGAAGTCCTTGGCTCTGAGCTGTGAAATTACCATGGCCAGCGGGAACATCGCTGCCTCCTGGAGCTTGGCAAAATGGGGTTGTTAGGACTCTACTTCAGATATAGGAAAAGAGAGTTTCAAGGTGGGCCCTGAAAGTGTCTTACACGCTCCAGGTGGCTCAGCCTCACCTGAGCTTTGACCCAGAGGAGAACTGCTGTGCCAGGCACTAGGATCCTGCTGGCCAGAGGCACACAAGCAAAAGGACTTCCAGTGCAGCCAGACAATGAGGGCAGGGGAAAGAGGTGGGGAATGCTTGCCATCTGCTTGTGTGGTGTTTAGGGAATTGTTGCTTGGGGTGTGACCATTGACTAGGCAGCTAAACTGAAGAGCAGGTAAGCATGGCTGTGGGACGTTGTGATGTAAGAACACTGGTTTTATTTAGGCTTGCTTATATTTTATAGAGAACATTTTTATAAGCATTTTGAAAACTGCATAAAAATAACCTCAGTATACTTTAATGTATAAAAGGGTTCACTTAGAAGTATTTGAAGTTGTTACTGTGGGGAAATTTGCTGATGCTAGAATTTTTGTTTGATGTTACATTTTATTTTTTGTTTATATGCGTGTGTCTCTGTGTGTATGAGCATATGTGTGCGGGTGTCTGCAGAGGCAGGAAGAGGATGTCTTAGTTACTTTTCTATTACTGTAAGAGACACCATGACCAAGGTAACTTCTAGAAGAAAAGAGTTTATTGAGGCTTACAAGTTCCAGGGGTAAGAGCCCATGCCCATCATGGTCGGAAACATGGCAGTAGGCAGGCAGATGTGGTGATGGGGCAGTGGCTGAGAGCTTTCATCCTTACCTGCAAGGAGCAGGCAGAGAGAGAGCTACTCCAAATGACTCACCTCCTCCAAGGCTGTACCCCTTAATCCTTCCCAAACAGCTCCATCATCTGCAGACCAGGTATTCAGGTACATGAGCCTATGGAGGGTGTTCTCATTCAAGCCACCACAGAGGGCATTAGAATCATCGGGGCTGGACTTTCAGGCTGTTGTAAGTGTCCCTGTTTGAGCTCTGGAAATGGAACTCTGGTTCTCGGAAGAACAGCAAGCGCTCTCAACTCGGAGACATCTCTCCAGTCCCCATGTTAAGTGCGTTAGCAGGAGAAACACTGCCTTTCCTTAGTTCTTAAAGCTTCTGCTGTTTAGATAATGAAAGAAATTGTTAAGGAATCAGGACCCTTCCGTGTGTTGTGGTTGTATAGTAGTTTCATCTCTGTGTTTCTAGATCGATGACACTGACGCCATGGAAGATGTGCATTCCCTCCTTACTGATGTTCCCCCTCCTTCAGGTATGCAGCAAGCTTGTTTTGAGATAAAGCTGTGTTCTTGCTACAGTTTGTGAGAGGCCTTGCTTTCTTCGTTACTTAGTTATTCATTCATTTATTGCTTTTGAAATGGGATCTCATATATCTCAGGCTAGCATTGAACTCAGTATGTGGAGAAAAGTAATGAAAGTTTTGTTGGTTTGTTTGTTTGAGACAGGGTTTCTCTGTGTAGCCCTGGCTGTCCTGGAACGCAGAGATTTGCCTGCCTCTGCTTCTCCAGTGCTGGGATTAAAGGCATATGCCACCACCATCACCAGGTGTAATGGAAGTTTTATCTTTAAAGTTTATGGTTGAGAAACATCATTCCTAAAAACCAAAATCAGTAAAATATCACATTTTAATTATAATTTGTTTTGGCAGGTTTTTATAGTTGTAATACAGAAATTATGCCTGGCATAAATAATTGGACATCAGAAATACAGGTAAACCTTTTATCAGATTGACGCAAATACCATACACATTATGAGTAAGTTTCACTTAACACCTTTTCTTTTTGACCCTAATAGTAATTACATACACTATCCCTTTAAATTTCATTAGTTATTCATTATTTGCTAGGTTTATCAAGCATTGGACTTAGGAAAAGCTAACCAGCTGCCGTGCTCTTCTCTCTCCACGTCTAGATGTTCACCTCGGTGAGAGTGGTGCGGTTGAGTAGTCTCAATCTGACTAACCAGGCCCTCAATAAGAACTTCAATGGCCTCTGTGAGAACTTGCTCAAGGTAGGAGTCTCCCACTCAGAACCCACTTTAACTAGACCAGTCTCCTTTGTCCCTAGGACTGCAAGTAGCTGAGATGTGCTGTCTCTGTGAGCCTATTAGTCTCACCTGTGCCACACTTGCTCTTCTAAGAGACAGTATTATAAAAGAAGCTATTTAGTTTAGTAGCTTAACTTTCATAAAAATCTAGCATACATATAGAATGTTTTTGACAGCCTGAGTTGTTGACAAACTTTAATCCTTTGTTGGTGCTTGTTCTTTGTACAGAATGGTGGGTTTCATAAAGTTGTGTTAGTGCATTGTGGAGGTGTGACTGGGCTCCCATTGGTCCCCTTCCTTCCAAGGTAGTCCTGCCTCTGACTTCATGTCCTCTGTGTAAGCACTTGGACCTTACCAACAGCCAGTCACTGCACTGTACTCTCCAAAAGAGGGCCAGTGTTGCTTTCCTTTCTTGGTTTTCACCTTTCATGACGTAATGTCCCTGGACAGAAGTAACTCCATGAATTCATTAGCAGTGAAGAGTGACGTCACCATTCCTCTTTTTTATGCAGAGTTTGTACTTCAAGCTCCGGTCCATGACCCCTTGCTGCCTCTGTCATGTGAACTTTACAGTGTCTCTGCCTGAAGATGAGTTAATCCAGGTAATGAAGGTGCCGTTGATTGTAGCAGAGGCTTCTGGCCTTTGGTGATGAGTTTTAATTTAATGTTAAACGATGAGTGGCTTCACAGCGAGCTTTAACCCAGGCTATGTGAAGGTGTGTATCGCGTGTGTTGGGCCATGTGTGTCATTTTCTTTCTGCTGGTCATCTGCAGGGACTCAGGTGAGGGAAGTGTCTTTAGGTATCGGTCATTCAGAAAGGGTAGGGTTACGTAGACTTCTGGGTGCGAGTCTCGATAATCACGAAGGGTCAGCTGTTCAATTGATGCAGGTTATCCCAGGATGCTGAAAGAAGACTGTAAGAGATGTTGCCAGTGATTATTTTACTAGTCATGCTTGTTTCTGTAATTCTAGGTTACAGTCACAGCAGTCGCAATAACTTTTGATAAAAACCAGGCCTTACAGACCACAAAATCCCACGCTGAAAAGTCACTGCAGAGAGGTAAATTCTGATGTCTAGGAAGTCAGTTCGCATTTGTCTGTTAGGTTTTTAAGCCTAAGACTGGAGCAGGAGATGGCTGCTAAATAACTGGTGTGTGTTTGCCTTTTAAGCCTCTACAGATAATGAAGAACTGCTGCAGTTCCCGTTGGAGCTCTGCTCAGACTCACTGCCTTCGCATCCTTTCCCAGCAGCTAAAGGTTGGTGGCATAAGAAGCTAGTAGGCAGCATGGTCCTTCCTCTCTCTCTGCCTCCTCACTGGGGTCAGCCTGAGGAGTCTGTCCTTCATCCCAACACTGCGTGTTGTTCTTACTTTACTTTGTGTAAATGGTAAAGGACATTTCTCTTGTGTTCCATTCTTATGTCTCAATTCTACAAAAGTTTTACTTTTGAAGATTTTTACTTTCCCACTGTATATATTTACATATATTATATTTACTATTTTATCTGATACATTTTCTTCTAGTAGAGATTTTTAAGCATTTCTAGATTTCCATAGAATGTCCAGGGGGACACTCAGATTAGCCAGTGCATCCATCCTTTACACAGTCACTCTAATTGGAGGACGTTGTTTTTCATAAGAATCTGATAGTTTTTGAAATATAGGATAATCTCTCCTTAATGGAAAACCCTCTGGAGTTCTATAATCTACAGAAAAGTACAGGAGGGTTGCTTTTTTCATTTTCTTTTTTTGTTTTAGCATCATTTTTGTTTTTACTTCCCAAAACTGTTGTATTTAATCTTATGTTACCTATAATAATATAAATTAGAATGTAGTTTGCATTTTTCCTTAATTTTTAACTGAGAAATGATTCATTTGTTATTTAACATCAAGTTGGTTACTATAATTTCATTACACAATTGAAATTTTCCTATCTATGAATATTTCTATTGGATAACAAATTATGTATAAGATAGAAAAACTCTGTGTGTGTGTGTGTGTGTGTGTGTGTGTGTGTGTGTGTGTGTGTTTTCACTGAATCAGTACAAGGCCTGTCTGTCTGTATAGGGATATATGTTTATCTCATAGTCCATAGATATGAAGAGATAAGCCAAGATTCTGACCTGGTAACTTTGGTCATCTTTCTTGTGTCACACAACTTAGAATGTGTGCAGAAAATCTTACCATTCCTTGACTTCCTTAGAAGAATAAAGAGGAAACCCAGTTCAAAGATATCTGCGTTCAGATTGCGAATAAACAGTTTCTAGAGGAAAAAAAAATATTGTTAAGAATCCTCCCGAGGGAGGAAAAAAAAAAAAGAATGCTCCTGAGGAGCTGACGAAATAGCTCAGAGTTTAAGGGCCTTTGCTGCTCTGGCAGAGGTTTGGGTTTGGTTCCTAGCACATCCGTGGCAGCTCACAGCTGTCTGTAGTTAGTTCCAGGGGACCTGATGCCCTCTTCTGGCCTCTTTGGTTATCAGGCACACATACCCAGACATACATGTGGGCAGGACACTTGTACACATAAAATTAAAGTGTCTTCAAAAAAGTCTTTCCTGAGCTCCTTAGGTGCCCTCCCCCTTTTCAGGGATCATTTGTTTTTCTGAAATGAGAAACCACCCCTAAAACCTAGCCAGTAAAGGTTTAATATGTTGCTTTACAAAAATATTGGAGTTGGGATGCATACTAGGTGAATTTTAACCATGCTGTCATTGGATTCTGCAGAAGATTAGAAGGAAATTTATAAGTTTGCCTTAAGCATACTTAGATGGCTTCCAAAATGTTGCAGTCAGTTGCATCTACTACTTCTGTGGTCAATATTATGAAATGATATTTTGTGAACTAAAGAACAGTGCGAAGAAACTAAGGACAGACTGTCTTACATGTGTGCTGCTGGTGTGTTTAGGGCTGTTGTAGGCAGCATGGGAGGCCTGGGATGGAGGGAAAGTGGTGGGAAAGCCTGTGGGCATCCCTGTTCCTAGACAGCTGCGACAGTCGGCTTTGGCTTCTCATGTCTGAAATCTGAAAAGCTTTAGGCTTCCTTTTAGCCTTTAAGTTAAAAAATTCCTTGGTTTTCTTCTATGTTCTGTGATTGTTACATGTTTGTATTGTTAAAAAATAAAATGAAAAGGCTGAATTGATGCTTGAGTTCAGAGAGCTCCCATCATTCCCAGGGTTTCAGGAAGCTCGGTGAGTGAGAGCAGTGAGTCCGAGTCCTCTCCGACTTGTAGAGTCCTTCAGCGCAGCCTCAGGGTGGTGACAGCACTGCCCTTCTGTGTCCTACTTGAGAAAGGCTTTCCAGAGTTAGAAAACCATTGAGTCGGAGCACAGCACCTTCCCTGCCACCCTAAAATCAGAGCCATCCTGGCTACTACTGCATGTGAAAGTGTGCCTCCCAGGGCTCCATGCCGAAACTGCTTTTCTGGAACATGAAAGCCACCAGTGAGCACTTAAAGGTGTATCTGTGCCTTTCCCACATGGCTGTGTAAGTTCTTGTCTGTGCTGCGTGTGTACTGTCTTTACTCTCTCACCTGTTCGGGGGGACATGGGCCGAATATACCTTAGAGCGTTATTTCAAGATATCGTGGGCGACTGCGGGCGAAGTGGGCTGTGAAAAGGTCTGAAGACTAGCCCATTGCCTTATAGCACGAGTGGAGTGCGTGTGTGCTGTAACCAGGCAAAGTGCTGAGTAGAAACAGAGAGTGTGGGGAGTCTCTGCTTAGAGGTGTATAGGAGGCGGGAGAGGAAGGCAGCGGGTAGGGAGGAGTGCTCAGGGTCTAGCCTGCTCTCTGAGTGACCACGAGGATGTCCAGGGCAGCTGCTCACAGTGCACAGTAAGGGCAGGGTTTGTGTGGCTCTGCTGAGTTGGCTAGCTAAACTGGCAGAATTATTTCTTTTGAACAAGTCTATAACCGTTGACTTCTACTTGACATTCATGTTAAAAAAAAAGGAAAAAGAAAAAAAGAAATGATTTGTTATGTGTTAATTTCCTTTTATGTTAACAGGGAGAATAGACTGAAGAGCCAAGCATGTTTATTAACAGTTGCACTTTGTTTTTAAATTAACTTTCTATTTATTTTTTTTATCAACATCGGTAAATGTATGCACTGCTGTTGTTACTTGCATCTAATTCACTGTACAGAGTAGATCAGGGTCTGACTTGTCCATCCATGTTCAGTTTTCTTTTTCTTGATGTATTGTTTGGGGTGTCGGGGCTTCCTGACAAGTCTTAGGAGGAACATGCATGGTGTGGCATCGCCATGAGTGCTTTTTAGGGTGCTGTGCTGTAAGAAGCGGGGCAGGGCAAGCTTTCCACTACTTTCATAACGGTTGAGCCTCATTGATAGCCATGCTTCTGGCCATTTTCTGCAATTTTTTAAAAGAAATATATTTTAAAATGATACATATAGAAAAGAGGAAGAGATCAAATATAGTAGAATGTAGAATCTAAGTGAAGATATTCTGGGTAAAATTTTTTTAAATGAGATTTTTCTAATAGAATGCAGATGAACTCAATAATTTTGTGCTTTAATGTTTGTGGAAGGTTAATACTACTTGAAATTTTGAAGAAATAAATCTTGAAATATTAGTTACAGTAAGCCACAGGAGCCACAGACTCCTTCAAATAGATCTCAAATATGTTATAAACCTAATCTATTATTCAGTGATAGTTTCATGTAGATATTGATAGCTCACTACTATCAAACAGTCTAATAGGATAACATAGTTTTTATTGGCTCCCGCTTCCTGTCATCATGCAGCTCTGGGCTTGCTCAGCCCTTCTGCTCACTGGCAGGTGCAGCAGCCTGCCAGGGGGACTCTATTTAATGCACACTGACGACGGGAGCCAGCATGAAAATCTGTAAACATTACCTTTTATTTTTCCTACAAATGGAGAATGTTTATGAATTTGTAGCCATATATAGCAGCTCTTTATGCTACTACAAATGTCTTTGTATAGTAAGAGTCTCTTGCATCTCTGCTGTATCTGCTTTGTGCAAACTGTATAGTTTGATGTTACGATCAAAATGGTGACAGCAGTAAAAAGAATCTGTAGTCCTTACCTAGTTGGATGGCCAAAGCAGTGGCAGGTGAGAGATGCTGTTTGGGTAGAGAATGAGGAAAATGAAAACTAAGGAGAGAGAGGCAAACCAGGTGTGACCAGAACTTGGGAGGCTGAGGCAGGCCAGCCTGGGATGTTAGAGTGTGAATGAAGTGAAACTTAAACATAAGTACAAGAATCTATAGCCCTTCCAAGAGATGGGACAGAAGGCCGGGGCTTGGTCAGCGGAGAAGTGCTCCGACTGTCTTCAGGGCAGCATGAGGTCAGTGAGACGCAGAAGAGCAAAGCAAAGCAAAAGGCCGAGGCTGATAAGGAGAGAAGTCATGAGGCATAGTCTCAGGAAGAACTGATGCCCAGAAGTGGGTGCAGGAATATGACAGAAAACTAAGGAAGGTAGATTATCTTTAATTGAAGATGTATGTGACCCACATGGAAATTCATTGTATGCCATCAAATGTACACATAACTAGCATGTATACATGCCTTACTTTTGATTTTTTATTATAAGCTATTCATATTGAAGCTGCTGTTTCTATCTTTATACCTTAGTAGTTTACAACTCCTATGGAAATTTCTTTATCAATTCATCCACATCTAAACAGATTTATATCAATCTTTAACTTTATTATTAACTTAGTCATTAACCACGTTTTATAGATATAAGGTATATCTAATTATTCATAATATTGATAAAAATGTCTAAAAGACTGTAAAACTTAGCTGTGATCATAGTAACTTAAAACGTTGAGTGTTTAAATGGGAAAATAATAAAAATTGAAGACTCTGGGTTACTTTATCAGAGAATATTATTTGTAGGAATTTTTAAGACAGCAATTTTAAAAAAGATGTTCATTTTTAAAAATTTCAGAGCAAAGATGATTGATAAATTGTACTGATAGGAAGGGAAATGTCACAGGAGTTGATGATTTTTGTCACATCAGCCTCTGTCCACTATGTGGTGTTCACCAGAAAACAAGGTGACTTAGAAAGAATGAAGCTCTCTCCCTTAGAGTCTGGAGGCTGGGAAGACAGGCTCGCAGTGAGTGAGGCTCTGTCAACCTGGAAGGGCCTTCTTACTGCGTTGTCGTGTGGAAAGAAAGATCAAACTGACCCTTTACAGTGGTACCAGTTTCACTGGAGGATTGAGCCCTGTGGCCTATCCACCTTGTAATACTGTTTTCATGGCAGCAGGGTGTCAGCATGTACCTGAGAGGAGCTAAATGTGCAGGCCACAGCTACAGCTGGCTATTACACACTACTGAGGAGAATGTTCGAAGCATATGAAAGGAGGAAGGAGGAACCTCTGCCACTTGTGCTGCTGTTGTTTTGGTCATTAATAGACTAATTTCTGCTAGACCATTCTTAACTTCAGTTTGTTTTATCCTCCATCCTTGTGGACATGGGGCTTGCTAAGTGTTACTCGAGTAAACTAAGAGAGTAATAGTCTGTAACCTTATTTGCTTTGCCTGTTTGGATTTATTTCTTGGGGAGTGACAGCATTGTCACTTAATGGCACCTTTTGTTTTGTTCTTGGTTTGCTAACATGGTCTTGCAATGCGCTGTAGCCCTAGCTGGTCTGATACTTGCTGTGTAGCCCCTACTGGGCTTGGATTCTGCATAGTCCTCCTGACCCAGACACCTGGGATAGTAAGTGTACCCAGCATGCCTCATGTGGTGACTTTGTTAAGAATCAGAAGTAGGGCCAGCACGATGACTCAGTGAGTAAAGTCTAATGACCTGAGCTCCATCCCCAGCTCTCATATGATGGGAGAAGGAAGCTTGCTTTCTGCAGGCTGTCCCTTAACTACTCACATGGGTGCATGTACGGGCACACGTGTGTGCATGCACATATGTATTCTGAGGACTTTTGTGTCTAAGGTATGCAAATTGCACTGAAGTGCCAGGGTTCAGTTGTTGTCATTCAGCTTATGTTGACATCTCTGCAAGAGAAGAGCTGTGATCAGAGCAAGTGTGTCCGTGATTACTGTGCTCCTCCAAGTGCAGTAAATACCGTGATCACTGAAGAGTCTGTGATTCAAAACCTCCCTTTATAAATGCTCAGGGGGAGAGTAAGAGAGACTCACACAGTGTAAAAATCATGTGGTCTAAAATAAGGCTTTTTTTTTTTTTCTCCCTTCGTTTTCTTTCTCAAGAGCATGCACTCTTGCTAGCTTATTCTCTGTAGAAAAAGAGTAAAATGTTGCTTGTTTATGTTTTCTTGAGACAGGATCTTATAGCCCAGAGTGACCAGACTCACTGCATAACTGAGGATGCCTTTAAACTCTTGATCCCCCTTAAAAGTGTGCACTGCAGTGCTTGGCTCGTCATTGTGTTTGTTACAAACACAAAAATTTTCATACTGTTTGTACCACCTCTTTTTCGTGTGGCTCAGCTTAGGGTGCCACTAAATCAGACAATAATACTGAGTTATGGAAGAGAATTTCATTTTAGTGGTTTCTAAAATTGTTTTAGTTGTTTCTTCTTTATCATGGAAAAAAAGCTCATAGAATGCCTAATCCAAATTATACAGTCTCTGCCTTTCTTTTTTTTCTGTTGATTGGAGATCAAATCCCAGAACCTGTGCATGGTAGGCAGGCAGGCTATGAAGCTATAGTACCCTAACTCTTGAACTGTCCGTATGTTCCCAGCTGGTAGGTGTTTGCTATGACCCAGCTTAGCTGTATGTTCTATAGTGTATACTCAGAGTCTATCCTAACCAGCCATGGCTGCAGGGAACCCTGGAGACCTGTAAGCCTGGAGTAGGCTGGTTGTTTCTCAAGTATGCATTGAGTCCCTTGCTGTCCTGACTGTTAAGCCTCTGAATAAACATCAGGACCAGCTGGCTTCTTCCTGTATCTCCATCTCCTTCTGGGCTTGCTAAGTTCCCCAGTTGGCTGAATCAGGAAGACTGCTTGGCCTGTGGACATGATGGTCAGTGTTTGGACATGTATGCTGCATGGCTCCTTCCCAGTCATCTTGTGGCCTGCACCTAGCCGGCTTATTACTCAACTCCACATCAGAGGCCTGTCAACTACTGCATTCTCTGGTTAGCTACCAGATTTGGGGGCTATAGTCCGTTTAGGAGAATGTTCTGTCTGTCCAAATCATGTTTTGAGTAGTTAAATTTTATTAATTTGAAGTAGTACCAAGAGGCCAATACATTAGAGATGGAAAACATATTTACTTTGTTCTTAATGAGCTATTCTAGCATAGAGAGAGCATGAGGAGCAAAGGCAGCTTGGCTTTAGCAGTGCTGTCACGTTTTCAGTGTCTTGCATATGCACAGCAGAGACCTAAGGTGCCAGGAGAACCTGTCAAGTCTCCTAGGAAGAGCGTGACATTGTTTGGGATTCCTAGTCACCTCTCTGGAGATCTGTCACCTCTTAGTTTCACAGCAAAGTCTTGCTACCACCAGAGGGAGTTGTTGATAAAGTCAATGAAGAAGGTGGAGAGGAGGCAGCGAGGCAGGCAGTGGTGATGACTGTGGACCATGGGTGCTTACTTGGTGTGTGATTTTTCAAAGGACTAGCTCTCACCCCTCCCTAAAACATTGCCTTCCGTTCTTCCCCCCCCCCCCCCCCCCCGCCGCCCCCAGTCTTCCTTCTGTCCAGGCTTCTTACATTGTGCCACCATTCTATAGCATGCTACTGTTTGTAATTTCTCCAGAAACTCACTTCGTGTTATCCTAAGCAACCATCTTGCCAAGGTGTTTATTAATGGGGCTAGTTTTTTAATAAAGGAACTGCATTTTAAATCCTAATGCTTGTGTTTGGTTTGCTTTTATAACGAAGCCAGAAAGATATGCTTAGTCTATCTTCTGGCTTACTGAAGATCCTAACGAGCAGCAGAGAAGAGGTGCTGCTTGTCCGCATCCAAGCTAATGTTGTCCGTATTGTCTTATTAGAACACCTGGAGAGTGCGAGCTCTAACTCAGGTATCCCAGCTGCACAGAGAGGTGAGTCTGCCTAACTAAGCGCACGGTCACTGCAGGCGTAAAGCTGTAGCTCAACAGACGTACAGTCACAGTATAGGAGTGCACTGGACAGTGGACTGACCCCAGAGACGGCTCTGTTGTGTTTAGAATGTCTTAAGAATGCAAAAGTGCTTACTTTGCTATTACTATTTTTAAGTACTTGAAAGTTTTCTGAGTTTCTAAAGTTTTAGTTCTTTAACTTCTTATAAACAGTAGCAATGTTAAAGTCACTGTTGGCAGTAGAGGTGCTAGCTGCTCCCCTCCTCCTTGTCAGAAGCTTTGCTGCCAGAAACCAGACCTACGTGGAAGCAGAGCCTAAAAGACTGAGGCCCTCTGGTTTTCTTGCTGTTTTCAGAGCTGGGTCCTTGATGGTGGAGAGAAGATATTTTAGTAAGAGATAGGTCAGCTAGTGGGGTGGTGATTTCTTTCTTTTCTTTCTTTTTTGTTGTTGTTTTTTTCTTTTTGCTTTTCCCCTTTAAACATTTTTCCACACTTATATTTTAGTTTTAATTTTCAGCAAAAAGTAGGAAAGGGGGTTGCTCATAATGGGTTGATTATAAATTGGATTACAACTTGAAATCAAATAGAAGCAACTAAATTCCTACATGAGGAGAGTGGGGAACCAAGTCCTCTGCTCAGGAGCCGGCTGGCTGGGCTGGGCCCGAGACCATGCAGTCACGTGCCCAGCACTCCTCCAGCCGCTCCTGGCTTTGGACACATGGAAAGGTAAAGGGCGACTATCCACCAGCTCTCCTGTCTGATCTGAAAAGGTCACTGGTTCTCTAAGCTACAGTGAAGTGAAGTTACATCATCAGAGGAACATTATGGACAGTAAGACACGTCATCCATATTTTTTCTTTGTGTTTTCTTTTGTTTTCTGTCTGTGTTTTCAGCAGCGTCAGCTGATTACAGTTCCTTTGCAGACAGATGCAGCAGCTGGATAGAGCTCATTAAACTGAAAGCTCAGACCATAAGGCGCGGATCAATTAAGACAAGTAGGCGGACGTTTCTACCACATTCTGATGACCT
Source organism: Acomys russatus (assembly GCF_903995435.1). Lineage (NCBI taxonomy): Eukaryota > Metazoa > Chordata > Mammalia > Rodentia > Muridae > Acomys > Acomys russatus. The sequence goes on along the minus strand of NC_067149.1, from coordinate 65,408,844 downwards.
GAGAAGCATATCCCTGATTTCCCAGTGGTGAAGGCTAGACCTCACTGCCTAGTAACAACATTGCCAGTCAGTCGTGTTTGAGTGTGAAAGCTGAAGATGCTTGGTGTGTGTGAAGTTATCACAGAGCCCTTTGGTGGCTCCTGTTAGCTGAAGAACTACCTTTTACATCTTACTGCTTGTCAAAGGACAGAGATGCACCTCACAGCCCTGTCTAGGAGGACCTGGCCAGCTTTCTTGTTGAAGAGACACTCTTTCAGGACCCAGTGAACTGCTGGCTGCATGGCTGTCAGCTTCCTACGCCCGAGGGACAGGGATCAAGTATGTCTACAGAGAAAGCAGACAGCTTATCTTCTTGCTAACCTCGAGGGAGATGTTTTTATAGCCTGTGTTTTGGCAGGTTTTGAGGAAACAATATTTGAATGAGTTTATATTTAAAGGAAAAGAACTACATTTTAGAGGAAAGAATGCAAGACATATATCAGAATTGTATTTTTAATCCTAAAGGTACTAAATTAATAAATACATGACCTTGGCTTCCTCCTGCGGAACCAGGGCTGATGGTGACTATGGCTGTTGTGAGGTTAGAAACACACTGATGTGTGGCTCTGCAGCTACTAAATAGGCGGTGGTAACTGCTTCGCTTGTTACTGCCCCAAAGGCCTTTAGACAGCCAAGACCGTGCGTCAAGGCTGAAGCCACATAGTTGTTTAATCAAAAAAGTATGGGAAAGAAACACAGGAACGCATCACACCTAGTGCTTTAGGCTGCCTAGAAGCCGACAGTGCTGGAGTTGTCTGAAAAGGCGGGAAATGTGCAGGGAGCAGAACAACTTCACCCTCTCCTCGGATGATTTGTTCCTACAGCAGCTACCTTACTGCTCTGGCGCTTTCCTCTCTCCACTGTGTAGCCGTCATTGTGTGTCTAGCCACACTGCATCAACATTTTCCTTTGCAGGAATGCCATTCTCCTTCCCAAAGAGCTCCATTCCAGCACCCCTCATGTCTCTCTCTAAGTTGCATGTGCTGCATGGTAATCTCTCTTCTTTCATGACATGGCTTAGCCTCACAGACAGCTGAGTGTTGTCACCACTTGTTTGGAAGCCTTAGGGGATGAGAGTCGCCGGTGTCTGTTCTTAATGTGCCCTTATCTTTCTCCAATTTTAGCTGTGACAGTTGAAAAAGCAAGTCCCATGGGTGATGGAAATTTCCGGAGTCGCGCTGTGCCACCTTGTGCAAGTTCCACAGTTGGGGTTGTTAAGATGACACCTCTTTCTTTCATTCCTGGAGCAAAGATAACTAAATATCTTGGCATCATTAACATGTTTTTTATTAGAGAAACTACTTCTCTCCGTGAGGTAACTTGATAAAACTTAACTGAAATGTTTTTTTTTTTTTTTAAGAATTAGTAATAAAACTGTTTTAAGTTATGTTTTCTTCTAAGCACAGACATTAATATTTTACTTGCCTATTTGTGACCTATTTGGTTAGATTTTTGTATTATACTTACCAACTTTTATACAGTAGCCCATTTTACAAGAGTTGTATCTGATTTAAGCCCACTTGTTTGTAGAAGTTCTAGATCTTTATTGTAAAGCAAGTAACTTTCTCCTATTTGATTCAAGAGTGAAAACCACCCTGGCAGGGCATGCTAAGTTTTCTAAATAGGTATATATATTTGAGATATATATTTAAATAGCAGTTTTTAAGGACCCACACGTAGGAATAGTGGATTTTTATAGTAGATGTGTAGCGCAAAGATAAATTTATTTTAGCTTTGTGGTTTTTCCCTCTGAAAAAAGAATGAGGCTGCCTGCTCCCACTCTAGACAGTGCCCAAAACCCTGTTTCTCCAGGTTTTTATTGCACACAGGGAATTGTTACATAGTGGCTGTAAGATTTTATGTGGTTGTGATTAAACTCAAAATCAGGGCCACTCTGTTGTGCCATTAGTGACATGAGAATTTCACTAAGAAGAAAGGAAATTCTGTTCTGTCTTATGAGTCAGGACTGCTGAACGAATTAGTATTAAGGACAAGGAAGCCTAAGTGACTGGCAAGTGGGGCGCTGTCCTTGTTGTACTGTCGTGGCAGTTTGTGTTGTGCGTATTTTATGGGGTGACCCAGCTGTGCTTTACTTTGTGTCACAGTAAGGGCTGTGTTCCTGGAGCAGCTGTCTCTGCCACACTTCCTTCCTCAGCATGGTGCCTACCTGGCACACAGCAAGCCCAATATGTCTTTATGTAAACAAATAAATATTGTCTGACAGGTTAATTAATTAGATTTTTAAGATAATCTATTTTAGGCTGGAGAGATGGCTCAGAGGTTAAGAGCCCTGGCTGCTTTTCCAAAGGTCCTGAGTTCAATTCCCAGGAACCACATGGTGGCATCTATAATGAGATCTGGTGTCCTCTTCTGGCATGTTGGCATACATGCAGGCAGAGTACTGTATATTTAATAAATAAATCTTTAAAAAAAGATAATTCATTTTAATTTTATTCTAATTATGCTTATGTGAAGGATAAACTATATAGCATCAGAACCTCTTAATAGAGAATTAGTCACTTAATTTTGATAAAATAGATTTGTTTTAAAATTGGTATGGCTTTTCTGTTTTCTAGTTGTTCCTACTAGTGTATGGGTATACTGTTTTGAACCTTTAGGTTGTATTCTGTTGTGAGATGGGTAGTGCTGTGTTGTCCAGGCTTGTCTTGAACCCTTAGTCTCCTAGATAGTGGGGTTCATGCAGAAGCCGCCAGCCACACTGGAGTCACATTTTCATTTCCTTACTCTTCGCTGCTGTTGAAGTTTTCCCCGCTGCTGGGTTGCTGCCTGGTTGGTCTTACTGCAGCAGAGACCTGCACTGCTAACTTGAGGCACTATTGCCTTGTCACACATGTATGAGAGCCTCATTATAGTCAGCTGTGTTCTCAGAACCAACCCTCCGCACACATTCTGCTCCAGTCTCTGGCTTCATAAGCAGAAGGCAACTGAAGGGTCGACAGAGCTGCACATCTGACTGGAGGCTGAAATAGCTTGATCTAATTCCAGAATTTCAACAGAGATAGTTTCACAAGATTTCTAGGTGGGGGATTGTCCTAGATTTTTAAAAAGATGCACTGGAGCTGGAGAGATGGGTCAGCAGTTAGAGCACTTGCTCCTCTTTTAAAGGATCCAGGCTCAATTTCCAGCACCTACATGGTGGCTCACAACCATCTGTAACTCAAATTCCAGGGAACCCACTGCCCTCTTCTGTCCTCTCTGGGCACCAGGCATGCAGGTGGTGCACAGACATATATACTTAAAAAAAAAAAAAAAAAAAAAAAAAGAGGTGCTTAAGAAAATAATTTAGTTCCTAACAGTAGACTTCAAGTTCCCTTAGCTCCAGTTTAATTCAGAAATTTTCTTTTTGATCATTTATAACCTCTAGTTGAGTTGAGAGGAATCTTAGGTTGAAAAGCATGTAAGCTACTGACTAACTTTTAATTTCTGTTTTGTTTGGTTTTGAATAGAAATAGTTCCTCACGCTGCTCCTTCCATTCCATAGCAATGTGTGTAGCGCTAAATTATGTATCAGCACACAATGTGTAAATCAGCTGCAGCAGGCACCACCTGTGAGCTACACATGCATAGGCCCAGCTGAGCCGAAGCTGGAAGTTCGTGAGTCTGGCCCTCTCTGCAAAATGGTGATGACGGCGATGCTAGTAGCAGCAGCAACTAGTGCTGTGGATTAGTAGCAGAGCACTTGCCAGGCAGCACCACATGTTTGTAAAACATACAACATGTATGATAATAGCTAGCCTTAGGCAAATTACAGTATATCGAGCTCTAATAAAAGTGTTTTAAAATCATTACTCAGATGTATATTTATTAAAAGTGTGTTTATTAATGCAAAAAACCCCACCCAAACCCTCTTCACCATGAGGAAAATTTAAATGATTATCTTTTACATTGAGATGGCAGAGACTGTGTACCATGTACTTTGACTTTTCTGTGTGTTCCTACCCTGTGTGTGATGCAGTGGTCTTGGACTTTATTTGCAGGAAGGAGGAGTCAGTGGTTTCCTTCACGCTTTCATTGCTGAAGTGTTTGCCATGGTGAGAGCACACGTCGCCGCCCTGGGAGGGAATGCTGTTGTCTCCTACATTATGAAGCAGTGTGTCTTCATGGAGAATCCAAGTAAAAACCAGGTGAGATGGCTAAACGTCCCTAATGGGAAGAAGTCTGGGAACGCCCCGCTGGCCTGTCCACTTGCATTCCCTCCCAAAAGAACTGCCTTCAGAACTCTGATTCTAGATTCTTAAAACATACTTTAGTGCCCTTATTAACATACAGACTTCATCACTCGGTTGCTGTTACGTATCTCACACGAGTAGTTGTCACCCTTAATTAAGTAAGCACTTCTGGAATTTCTGCACTACTTACTGTTTCTGCCTCTGTCTTGCTGAGCTTTTGAAATATGGATGTGACTGTGTCTCCTCTCTGAGGACAGCTGAGACTCTCTCTGTATACTGGGATGTCTCGTTTTACCTGCCTTGATGTGGGGAGCACGCAGTGGGAACAGACTGCCTATTAATTTCTAGTAAAACATTACTCTATTAATTAGGGATAGAATAAGTCTTAGTAGAATAAATTTTCAAATAGCATTCTTTTACTAATTTTAACTAAATAGCTCCAAAAAAAGTTAAAGGTTTCCTTTCAAATTAAATAATCACATAAGCAGCAAGGTACCCTGAAGGCAGTGCGCCCCACCTGCCCCACTTAGCGTACATCGCAGGTCATGTTTTTGTATGACACACATTAAGAAGTAGACAAAAGTACTTGTGCTTAGTGGCAGCAGGTCTCTGGCCCAGGCAGACACTCTGAGAACAGAGGGCAGACACAGCACTCAGGACGCTGCATGCAGATTTCATGGACGTGACAAGTGTACATGTGTTTCTATGTGCGGATAGACTTTGCTGCCAGCTACAAACTTTGGTAATTATAACTAAGGGCAAATTATTTGCATGTTCAGCACGTGTGCCTTTGAGGAGGGGTAAATTTATCTTCCCAGTGAGATTCTGTTGTAAATGTGTGAGAGTTAGAAGAAGAGAGTCAACTTAAACACAGCTTTAGCTTTATTTCAAAGCCATTGATTTGTTTCACCAGTTTCCTGCGGAAGGTAAACTTCTCAGTTCTTCTTGTGATTTACACATTTGTCTTAGTTTGTTCTACTGTATTAATAGATTTTTTTTTTTTTATAGCCTTGCTCTAAAACTAGAAGACAGTTTCTGGTACAGTGGGTGAAGCAGATTCCAGTGGGAATCTTGTCATGTGCCCTGAGGGGCCCTGATAGACAGCTGGGCACATGAGGCAGGCACCGCAGCGACCTCTGCTCTCCACAGAGCAGGCTAGAGTGTCTACAACCCTTCTGTGGGCCTGTGTGTTCTTCCCACCAAGGGACCCGTCCTGTCCTTGTTGCTTTTTATATCTTCAAAATGTGTATGTACATATATGTAGTCTTTTACATAAGGATGTTTTAAAGTATGTTTGGATGAACTGTACCTGATACAAACTTCAAAACTTTCATTAAAATATAAATACAGGAGGTAGAAGAGGCAGGCAGATCTCTGTGACTTTGAGGCCAGCCTGCTCCTCATAGTTCCAGGCCACCCAGAGGGACACACTGAGACCCTGTTTCAAAAACAAAACGAAACAAGTAAAGTAAATAGAAAAGTTTCTCCTTGGTCTGTGTTCCATCTAATTCGTTTCTCTACTTCATACGGCCAGAGTCATTGTGCCTTTCTTTGCTTGTGTGGTCTCATGTCACCTCTGTTCCAGAGAGTGCACCATAGCAGAGAGGATTGAGCTGCCCAGGAGCAGTTCACATTTCACACTGCTTGTGTACACAGGGCAGCCTGCTATGCACATGGTCTGTAGCTTGTTTTTTACTTAATTGTTCTTGGTGACTTTCTCCGTGAAGGCCAGAAGCTTGTCCTCATTGTCCCTGCAACACTCCGCACCCCGTGGCCTGGCCACTCAAGTCCTCAGCGCTCCCTGCTGATGGCAGAAGCTGCTTCTCGGGTGCAGACAGTGCTGTAAGGAGTAACGTGAACGTGAGGGGCTAACACAAGTGAGCATATCCAGAGAGCGGCCCCTCGTTTTTTGCAGTTTTCATACAGTGACAGAATTTGCCTCCATTGAGACTACTTTGCACATTCTAAGTATTCTCATTAATTTGTCACATTTACAACACTTAGCCATATTGATAGAATTTTCATTCTGTTTAGTATTTCAGGCATAACTTTTATATCTTCCCTTTTTCTTGATATTATTTATATTATTTTTTGTACTTTGCTTTTATAAACATGCTTCATTAAGAAGTCATGTCCAAGATTTTTCTCTAGGGCCGGAATCTCCGGCCGGATCACAGGCCAGAATGTGATCACAGAGCACATGCTCTTTCTGCTCTGAGACTGACAGACGCTCTGCTCCAGCGCATGTGTTCCATTGCCCGAGTAACACCAGCTCTCACGTCTTCCCCGGTGTGTGGAGGTCTGACTAGCAGACTTTGTCATGCAGCCCCAGGCTTTCTGGGTCTCTTCTCATCTTCTGCTGGGTTGACTTTATCCTCGTGATTGACTAGGCCTGTGCTGCATTTGGTTTTCTGCCGGAACCCTTGCATGGCAGGTGTATGATCACCTTGGCTGCATGCGTCTGAGCATCTCTCTGCTGTTTTCACAGGCACAGTGTCTCATAAATGTCAGTGGTGACGCGGTGGTTTTTGTTCGTGAGTCTGACTTAGAAGTTATATCGACTCAGCAGCCTGCTGTCAACTGCCAGCCATCATGCACTGGAGAGGTTACGACCTGAAGGCAGGAGCCCAGCCACATGGACTGCATCTGTCTCCATCGTCTGCCATCATCCTCTTAGACCAAAAGTCTCAGCGTGGGGTACATGAATGAGGAGCAGAGGATAGCGTTGGTTTGGTTATGTGGACATCTTGGAGACTTGAGAATTTCTCATCTTGACATTTCATTTGTCCAGTCTATGCAGACAGGCCCCATGGATTCTACCATCTTTACTTATGGGAATTATTTGTAATTTATGTTGATTTTAATAAAATTATAATTAAAAGTGAAATGCAAAGATTGTCAAGAGACTAGGATAGGTACCTTTTGTAACTTAGCAAACTGAGCACGGGTCCAGATTGCTAATGAGTTCATAGTTGATTTGGAAATGGACGAAACTACTGTGTATTTTCAGAAATGTTACTATGTGGATTTCTCAGTGTCTTTTACTCGAAATGAGGAGTTGGTTAGCTGGACAGGTGATGTGCTTCAGCCATCTTTGAACAGAAATTTTTACAGTTGGAGTTGCCCGATTGCTCTAAGGCACTTCCCGGTGAGGTGCTCACATCCAGGAGTGTTGGATGCCTCACGACTGGCTGTGGCTCCATATTTAATTGTCTAGAAGAAGCTTGGCTTCAACTGGGGAGAGATGGCTGTGAAATGTATCTAAGTAGTGGAAATACAGTTGACCCAGGGAGAACAGGAGTATTTTCTAATAATACTCTATTGCATTTGTACTAATTTAGGGATTGGTGAGGTACACTGTTTGGTATAGACCATGAGAAGGAGACGGCTATGCTGTGACATGTTGAATGTGTGTGTTAAGTCTAACCTATGCCAAGTACCCACTGCTAATGAAATATCAGATTCTTCTTTTGCCCAGTTAAATGTCCTTATAAAATTTAGGATTTTATTCTTTGAGAACAAATCACTCTAAAGATGAAAACTCATTGTTACACAGGTGTCAATATTTTTCTGTATTTTTGTTTATAATTTTATTTTTTAAATAAAAGTTTATAAACAGAATACTCCTAGCTCTTTGCCTCTTTGATGTGATACATGCTTCTGAGTCCTTCCCAGCTCTTGCCTCCACTCACTCCTGAAGTCATTAAGGGCTGCTGAGCACCCTGATTTTCATTATGTACCAGCAGCTGCTACTGAAATGCCCTTAGATTCCAGGGCATAGTTGTGTGAGCAAACGTGTTATGAGGTGCCTTGCCACTCTGGGACAGCCAGTCTGATAAACAGGGTGGCTTAGCTGAAGGAGCTTTCTTGTGCATATCTTTGCCCCTTTCACGCAGTTCAGCTCTGGTGACTGTGCTGCCACTGTGATTGTCTCAGATCATTATCACCACACAGGACAGCACTATCCCCAGCAGCAGCTGCCACATTTTAACCTCTTTCCTTTCAGGTCTTTGCTGGCCCTAACCTTTCTATGCTGTGACCTTCATTCTGAGCATTTTGTATAAATGGAGTCATAATATGCTTCTAGGTCCAGATCTGTCATCTGTGTCACTCGGGACATTGAAGGTGTGCTGATAAGAGCGGAGTCACCATCCTCACAGTAACTAAAGCCTCCTTTGCCTTTAACTGATCTCCGTATCTGCAGTCCATGGAGACAATTGCCTTTCATTTCCAGGTGGGGATGTTGGGCGGGGACAACACTCTGCCTTTTACTGAGGAAAACCTAATTTTGTGGTGCAGACTGTGAACTTTCACATCAGCAAAACTGCTCCCATGCAGGCACAGTTGGGTCTCAACAGGTTTGGGCTGCTCCTGTGAGGCATGGCAGCTGTGAGGGAGCTGGAGTAGGTATGTATTAGGTGACAAAGGCCAACTGTGGTTCCCCTCTGCGCCCTAACTACTGCATCTTGTCCTCAGCCCCTGACAGACCACCAGGTGTGCCAGGTTCCCATGTGGCCCATTGTAAAGTAACCCTGGACATGGCCAGGGCTTCCAGAATGATCGGCGAGGGAGGGAGGGAGCGGCTGGTGGACGTAGGTAAAGAAGAACCTTTGGGGACTTCAGCAGGTGAGCTCTCTCCTGTTCACTTGCATGTCCTTGCCGTGGTGCTGTGCCCACTGGGTCAGTGCCTTCCAGGGTGTCTTCCTTCTCCCAGCTGGTCTGTCAGACGCTGGGCTCTGCTGGAAAAGCGGAGACAGGGATGAGGCAGCTTTATGCTCCACCCTCTCTAGCCTCAGAAGTTCCTGTAGACAAAGAGACCTTGACTCAGGCCAACAGGACGCTCACAGCTTTACACTGAAGACAATGAGTACTAGCCAAAGCAGGGTTAGTGGTTTTATTGAAGACATTTTAATACAGGGGATAAGAAAAAAAGCATTTGTTCAGGAGAAAGGCACGCCCTAGTGGGAGAGGTGCACGTGTGAGAAATGGGTGTTCTGAGACTGTGAGCACCCATCTTCTTTCTTTTTCTTCCAAGCCTTCCCACAGCAAATAGGCTGGTTTGGTGGGTTTTTACTGTTTTTGTCCTCTATTCTCCGAGCTCTTTGTGCTCTCCTGCTATTCCCTCTGTTCCTCTCAGGGCGGCTGCACTTCAGGGAAAAGACCCTGGTGCACAGTAGCCCAGAAAATCACCGAGAGCTTCTAGCCACTGACAGGGTGGCCCAGAAGCTATGAGTCTAGCTGTCACGCTCTGGCACCTGGCGCAGGGTACATTGGGTTGGACCCCCTGCAGGGGATGCACCTGTGCAGGCTGCAGCGGTGCCCCACCCCCCTGATGCCTCGCCTGGCCCCTCCCCAACCCCTGCAGTGCTTTCCCACCTTTGCCTGGCCTCTGAGGAAGCCCCAACATAACTGTTGTGTGAACAAAGCTTCCCAAAAACTTTAATAAATTCCCCCAGGATACCTACTTGTAGGAATTACCTGTTGTTGTTGCATGTCTGTTCATCATTGTATGTTTTTCGTGTTTACATGTGTGTAAGTTCATGTGTGTGTGCATGGGTGTGAAGATCCAAGGTCTGTGGCTGGTGACCTTTCTCGCTCCCCACCTTACTTATTGAGGCATGGTCTCACACTGACCCCATCACTGCCTTTCTGGCCAGTCTAGCTCCAACCATTGCCTGTCATGGAGTGGCCACACCCACTCATAGGTGTGCATGTGTTCTGGGGAGCCCAACTCCCACCCTCACATTTGCAGAAGCGCTTTACCCACTGAACCATCACCCAAGCCTTGCCTTGTTTTGACACACGGTTTCTATAGCTCAAGGCTGGCCTCAGCTTGCTACTGAGCAAGGCATGGCCTCAAACTTCTGACTCTTCTGTGTCCAGGTGCTGGTATTCCATGTGTGTGCCCCTGTGTGCAACTGGAGTCTACTCCTTGCTCACAGTTGTCTTCATTGGGCTGCCTTTGTACCCAGCAGCCATTTGGGATTTCCTAGGATTCCGGAGCCCTTCCCAGGCAAAGAAATAGCAATGTGGCTATGACCAAGGAGTGCCTGTTCTGTGCTGGGTATGCACATACATGCCTGCTAATACTTAAAGGCCATGAGCAGAATGAGCTTGGTGGCAACTCCATTTTATATGGGCAGTTTGTTGGTCAAGAGCTTACTTTGGTCAACGCTGGAGTTTCCTTAACTATTTGTGTTTAGCCCCTGAGCTCCCATGTACATTGTCACTCAGAATACGTCAACACAGTTGGCCCCTACGAACACTGACTCCTTCCAGAAGGCTATTCTGTCTTCTGCCCTTGCTTCTGGCTGGCATGTGTGAGTCATCTGAGGTGGGCAGGTGCCAGGACTTAGTCTTGGAAACACCAGGACCAGTTGTTCACGGCATGCCTGATATCTCCTTCATCTTCATCGCTGCTCAAAAGCTAAACTGTGAAATTTAAGTGACAATAATTTGTTGGGTTTGCTAAGCTCACTGCCCCTCTTCCCCCACCTCTGCCATCTGGCTTCCATCTCCTGATGCCCGTGACTTCAACATGCCAGGGGCACATGAATTGGATTCTCATACTTATTATTATACACACATAGACATAAAATTTTTACAAATACAATATGGGACTATATATACATCTAAAAAATTTAAAGGTTTTATTTTTCATTATTGTGTGTGTGTATATATATATATATATATATATATATATATATTGCATGTAAATGTGCCACTGCATGCTTGTAGAGGTCAGAGGACAATTTTATGGAGTCAGTTCTTTCCTCCCACTTTTTTTTTTTTTTTTTTTTTGGTGTGTGTATGTGTGTGTGTGCGTGTGTGTTTGAGACAGGGTTTCTCTGTGTATCCGTGACTGTCCTGAGCTTGCTTTGTAGACCAGGCTGATCTCAAACTCACACCTGCCTCAGCCTCCCCGAGTGCTGGGATTTCAGGCGTGCTCCACCCTGCCCAGCTCTCCTTCCACTTTTATGTGGATCCAGGGATTGAACTTGGACCACCAGGTTTCCATGGCCAGTGCTTTTATCCTTTGCACCATCTTACAGACCTTATCTATATGATTGGTAAACATAGTAATTAAAAACAATCCCATTACCAAGCAAGTGTTTTGGTGGTACTGGCACCCGAACCCAGGACTTTGTGCACACTGTTTAAGTGCTCAGTCAAGCAAGCCTTCTGCTGTTCTTTGGCAGTCATTGTATACCCTCTTCCATGGGAGTGGATTCCTGGGCTTGGAAATTAACACTTAATTCTGTTGAGATGTGTCCATGTATGGATGTTTTCCAAAGAGCATAAATGGAGCCTCTTTTAAATAGAGTTCTCACTATCTGTGAAAGGGGAAGTTTTCTGTTCTGCGGTGTTTTTCTTGATGGGGTGGTAATATAAACTACCACGCGAATGACAAATGTCCCCATGTCTTGTTGTCTTTCTCTAGGCTTTGTGTTAACTCTTGCCATATCTAGGCTTTCAATTGAATTATAGATTATCCTTTAAATTAGTGACATTTTTTTAAGATGCTCTGGTTAAAGTGCTGTCCCTTTCGACTTGGTTTGCTGGGCCGTCTTGGAAGTTCATCACGTTTAAACATTCCAAGTGCCCACAAAAGGTTGGCATCAACCACTTTCCTTTGGTCCCTCTTAGAGACAGGTTTCTCATTAGCTCTGGGCCTTGTCCAGTTGGCTGACTGGCCAGGAAAGTTAGGGATCCTGCAGTCCCCCTATTCCTAGTGCTGAGATCATAGGCATGTGCCTCTGTGTCCAACTTTTTAAGTGTGGTTTGGGGATTGAACTCAGGCCCTAATGCTTGGGCAGCAAGCATTTGACTAATGGCGTCCTCATCACAGCTATGCACCAACAGGTTTTCACTACTGAGCAATCACACAGAGAACGTAACAGTTGTATGGTGTAGGGCAGTCAAGGGAGGCAGAAAGGCTGCTTCACAGTAACTTGAAATGATTAAAGAGTGCCCTCTAAGGTAAAAAGAACCATATGCTTGCTTGATATGGTTTGAATGTGAAGTGTTTCCCACAGGTGTGTGTGTGTGTGTATGAGAGAGAGAGAGAGAGAGAGAGAGAGAGAGAGAGAGAGAGAGAGAGAGAGAGAACACATGGTCCTCAGTTGATGGTATTGTTTTGGGAGGCGGAACCTTTAGGATGTGGCAGAGGCAGGGATATAGAGATGTGGCTTGAGGGTTGTAGCCTAGTTCCATTCCAAGCAATGGTCTATCAGTGAGGAACAGTCCATGGAGCAAGCGTCCATGACCTCAGCTGGAGCTCAGCCAGCCTTTCTCTGCCACACTGCATCATCTACTTAAAGCACAAGCCTGACTTAGTCTTTCCTCAACTACGTTGTTTTTCTTGGTATTACACTCAAGGTAATAAGAAAATATAGAGCACATGGTCATTTACCAGTGTGCTCTGTATGTGGTTGGGTACGAGAGTTTCCCACAAATGCCAGCGCAGTGATGCCTAGGACACCCGAGTAACTAGACGTGCTATGACATTAGAATGGCTACAAGCGGAATTTTGGGGCTTGATCACCACCTACGAGAGCTTTGTCACTGGCCAGGATCTTATCTGGTATTGGCTGTCTTTACTGATCCAAGCTCTGGACTGTTTCACTGGAATAAAATGAAGAGTATACGTGCTGTTTTGTCTTTTATCTCAAGAGGTTCATGAAGCCATTTCTTAGACTCTGAATTGAATGGAGAAGTTGGGCTAAAGAAAATGGTGGAAATGACCAGGAAAATGCTATCCTAACAAGTGAAATCCAAGGTGTTAAAACCTGTATATTACATATGTATTTAGAAGATGTGTTAAAAATTATATTTAGGTTTTGAAAATGAATTAATACAAATACTGTACATTTAAGGTATATGTGACGCTGTTCTGAGGCATGTATATTGTAAAATGGCTAATTGAGCTTATTAACATATTAATTGCCTCATGTACAAACATGTTTAGGATACATTTTTGCTTTGTGGTAGGTGAGTGCCATTTTTAAAAAGTCATTTAAAACATTCTGGGTATGTAGCACAGTCAGCAGAGTGCTTGCTCAGCGTGCATGGAGCTCCAAGTTCAGTAGCATGAAGCCAGTGGTGCCCTCTTCTTTCTTTTGTTAGTAAGGCCACTTGAAAATCTCTGAACAAGCTGGGGTGTGGTGGTAGTGCATGCCTTTAGCCCCAGCCCTTAGGAGGCAGATGCAGGCAGATCTCTGTAAGTTCGAGGCCAGCCT